>NW_019720162.1:653192-705793 GCF_002891405.2 Cryptotermes secundus
CCCCCCCCCCAAACTTTGCCTCTTTAAGTGGATAGGAGGTTGTGTTGTCCCCAGAGCAAGCTTCGGGGCTGTAAAGAATAGAACGGTTTTCTGTTCATACCTGGAATCGAACACCGATTACTCGGTTGTAGCTTGATCTCTATATTCACTGAGCTACCCAGACTATTCCCTACAGCAGAAGGAAAATTTTTCTGTACAGGGTAAGAATTTTCTCTTTTCCACGTAGTCCAGACCGATTATGGGGTCCACCCAGCCTCATATCCAATGCGTACTGTGTACACTTTCCCTGGGAGTAAAGCTGCCGGGGCGTGAAGCTGAATACTCACTCAAATTAATACAGAGGTCAAGAAAACGTGGATCTATACATCCACTCCCCCATACATCTTCATGGCATAGTGCTTAATTAGTTAAGCACAGGGACAATTTTACGTTTTTATGCAGGATAAGATCCCCCAGTAAGAAGAGAAGATATCTGTTCAAAATGCTATAAGGATTAGTACTTCTCTCACTCCCTACAGGATAGGCCAATCAAAATGAGAGAATATAGGCCTATACCATGGGTGAACAACCTTAGTCGCATAGGCCATACCAGACCTTCAGAATTACTGTGAAAATTTGCCTTTAATTTTATTTTTAAATTCACAATAAAATTCTTTGGATATAAAATTAGAAATCTGTTATCATCTTCAAGCACAGCCGTCTGTTGCATTAACGTCGATATCTGTGTTTCCGTTTGTTAAAACTTACTCCAAAAGTACTAAGTTGAGTTTTTTTCCGAGTCAGAAAACCATTTAAAATTCCTTATCCCGTCCGTCGGTTGTGCAGCTTGGCCACCCCTGACCTCGGTTCACATTGCGTCATCATTTTTGAAGTCTCGTAACAGCAGAGTGGAGAAACTGCGTACTGAAAAGACTCAGAATTGATACTCTTCAATTTTTTCTTTTAAACTATCTCTCTAATAGGCCGTGGAGGCCCGTAGAATTGTGAGACGTCGAGGCTCTCAATATTTCTAGACAATGGATTCACAGATGGCGATGAAGTTGTCAGCCTTAATCGCCGACCGCTTTTTACACCCAGGAAGATTCCTGGTTCTCATTTCTCTTAGAGCCTGAGTCGACCACAGGTCTATATGCTGCTGGAAGAATTAAGTAAATTGAAAAATCCAATGACCTCATCTGGAATCGAACCCGCGACCTTCCGACTTATGATGTAACCTCAACCAATTGCGCAACCCATATATCCCTGTACCCTTCAATACGATGATGAAACCGAACATGCTGGTCTCCAGGTATCTTACACTTGCATTCAGGAAATAAGGGACCAGAGCCTAGGTCATGATATCGCCTATCTTGAGTCAGTTTTTCAGTGGTTTTACTCTCCTTCCATGAAAATGCCCCGGTAGTAGCTAGATTTAGAGCATGACCGAATCCTTCCAAATTCCTTTCCATGAACATCGCACCAGGCTATATAATTTGGATTGTGCCATCGTCCTTAAATAACCCACAAGAAAGTGATCGCTTTACAAAACCTTGAGATGGGCGTGGTTCGTAGAACGCATGGGAAATATGAAAAAAGTATACTATACAAAACTTTGATCTTAAAACGTGAAAGGAAAAACATGCTTGGTACATATAGGCATAGTTGGAGGAATAATGTTGTCACATATTTAGAGGTGTGACTATAGACTATGAACTTGAAAGATTGGATTTAATGACCACCTATACACATCACTATGGACTACAGGAAATTACAGTGCTATTGCTGATCACAACACTTAAAAAATCATCACGGTACTCGCTAAGCCCTTTCCAGCCTCCTTGGCTTCCACCAGCCGTTCTCTGGCAACGGCTTCTAACAGTGGATATTCTTCAATCTTCTCTCTCTCTCTCTCTCTCTCAAGTCGATTCTTCGCCGACTCCCCTACAGAACTGCCTGCCAGCTATCTCCTCCGGAACTCTCAATCCAATTCTCTGCTACAACTGTCAACTGCCAACTATCTCGTTGCCATCTTTTCCCAATTATTCTGCCAATTGCCAATTGCCAACTCCGGAGATTCTATCAATTATCTGCCAACTGCGGATTCACAACTCACTCTCAGTCAGAGTCAGAGTCAGAGTCAGAGTTACTTTACGACTGTCGGTTCACAGCCAATCAGTTCGTCTTGGCGTCAAGCCCCTTGAGATTCACGACTAGACACCCTTTTCTCAGTTGGCCTTCAATCGTCTTCATGTAGCGTCGGGGATGACCCAACAGAAAACACCGTTTCCTAGCAATTCCTCTATTGTTGCTTGCTTATGTGTTGCCACGGGAACGTGTTCACTAAGGTGTTGGCTAGCAATGGACGTCTGTTAATTCATCTATTTCGTAGCAACGGCTGTAATCATTCCAATATTAAAATGCATCCTAAAGAATTATGGGCAGGGCATGTAGAACGAACGGGGGAGAAGAGGAACGCATGTAGGATATTGGTGGGAAGGCCAGAAGGAAAGAGACCACTAGGAAGACCAAGACGTAGGTGGGTAAATAATATTAAAATGGATTTTAGAGAGATAAGATGGGATGGATTGGATTGATCTGGCTCAGGATAGGAACCAGTGAAGGGCTCTTATGAATAGTGTAATAACTTTCGGGTTCCATAAAAATGCTGGGAAGTTCTTGAGTAGCTGCACAATTGGCGGCTTCTCAAGAAGGGCTCAGCTCCATGAGTGAGTGAGTGAATTAATTGTAATTACGAGATTTAATAAGAGTCTAATAAATATAATTACCAATTCAAACCCCGTGACTAGTCACTAAAATCTTGATAATATAAAACATTTAAAGGAAGGGATTAAGTAACTGTCAAGATGCAAGCGGCTCACGAGCCACAGTTTGGCCTTCCATGTTCTAATACTTCATGTACCGACGGCCGGCATCAGACTTGACTTCCGGGGGTAAGCTGGCCACGACCGGTTCCTCTTATCATGGTAACATGAACTACTTAACAAACAACAACACCGACGCCAATGCACAGTATGAAGACGTCTCTCGCAAATAGATGGGCCCCACCAGGACCCGCGGTCTCATAAGGGCCACAGCAGGTGGGCTCACAGTGCAGCACGCAACGGTACGGGTCCTTGCCACTTCAGATCCTGTGTTACATGCACACATCCCGATTAAACCCGTGTTCTTTGCTAAACAGACAAATGTTGTTCAGCAGGTGGTCATTATTAAATGTTAAAATATTATCCACTGTTTGATAATAGAAGTTTCTCTTCTACGTTACGTGAGTCTAGTTACACATATAAATAACCTCACAGGGAGCATCAGGCGCCACGAATTGCGCCATTCTTCATTCTGTAGCGTGTAACACGTTAAGGAATTTGTAGTTTGCTGTTGGTGGGCCGAGAGATCATAATGTAGAAGCACTGACCTACAGAATGGTAACAGGATTGGCCAAAGTTTTCTGTTCGTAGGCAGGGGAATATTATGACGTAGAGGCCATAGAATGCTGCCAAAGGTGATCAAAATTTGCATTCGATGGGCCGAGGAATCATAACGCGATAGCATCTACCTACAGAATGGTAACAAGTTTGGCCAAAATTTTCCGTTCGTAAGCAGAGGAACAGTATGGGCCATAGAATGGTAGCAAGGGTGACCCAAATTTGGGTTTGACAGGCCAAGGAATTATTAAAATTAAAATACAAGTATATAAAACTACAACAACGCTGATCTGAATACTTTCGAAAGCCTTATATAAAGACTTCCATTGTGGACAGCAAGCATTTCCATATATGAGATGAACATTTCTGTCAACTAATTTGCGGCATAATCAGCACCTCGAAAGAACTTTTTTTCTGTAAACTGGAAGGATCAAAATGGAATCCTGCGGGTACATCCTTAGTCCCTATTATTACCCTTCCTTTCTTATGTCACTGACCGCATGTCATGGGCGTCTGGTTTCACCATGAAGAAGGATGCAGTATATATACCGGACTACACACTGTCACAATCCAGAAGATAACAATCTTCAGAACACTCATGCAATCTCCTACTAGCTGACAAATGTCACTCACTTAAGGTGGACATAACATGAACAGGAGAGAAGTTCTTGCTGAAAACATTAGCCGAGTCTCGTAACATTTTAATTTATCACATCGACAAATATCCAAATCACGATCTTCCAGTATTTGACGACATACTATTTTGGCCAGACTGGTACTGTCCGTCTTTTCAACATAATTGTTCTGAGCATAATGCATAGCGATTCGATGGAGTATTTCTCTTAATTCCTTTAGTGGGGGTGGAGTAAAACTGGGTCCACTCGGCACGGTGGCCACTGATTGGCCTATTGTAGCATGCCCCGGGTGATTACGATAATGGAGAATTTGGTGGAATGTAGATTGGCAGAGGAAACCGAAGTACTCGGAGAAAATCCTCCCCAGCGCTACTTTGTCCACCACAAATCCCACTAGACCAGAACAGGGATGAAACCCGGGCCGCCGCGGTGGGAAGCCACTGACTAACCGCTTGATCTATGGCTCGACCTTGGAGTACATTAGTTAAGATAAACGTTATGGGTTGTTTATCAGTTACAGGAGGGCTTAAACACAATAGATTACTGTAGGTCGTGGTGCAAGGGCCGAGAAGGCCCACCCCTTATACATTCATTCATAAAGGAGGGCTTTAGTTACAAAGTTTCCCTCGCCCTTCCTTCCACAATGCAGCTGCAACCACTGCACTGCTAGATCTTCCCATAATTCTCCTCACGCGTAAACCCAGAAACGAGGTCTAGACACGCTGCCTGTATTAATCTCTCTCTCTTCAGGAGTCTGAATCTCCAGTCTCTATAGACAGAATAGCCTGAAGGTGGAAGCATCAAATTACTAAGAAATGTCACTATATTATCACTTTCTAGGAATGTGTAATTCTCTACAGGATTTTGAGTTATTGGAATTATTAACAACTTACAGGTCGTACCGAACACTATCGCTATTTCCACACTTTACAATTTACATTTACATAGACTAGTGTCCTCAGTCTATAACAGTCTCTATTAGCCGTTTCCTGGCAAAGGATTTTAACACAGGAACTATAACGGTCTCACTGAATTACACGCTCCAAATATAACTGTACTACAGCACACGTAAAGTCTTCTCTTCACAGCCCGACTACTAACTGAGCGTATCGCGCTAGCTTCTCAGCTTCCATTGCAGAGCTCTACTCTCGACCAATTGCTCACTTTGAACTCCAAAACTCGTCTACATATTTTCAACTGATCTCTTCTTTATAGCCACTTTGCACGAAACAAACAGAAAACATCGTTCCCAATAATTCCTCTATCGTTGCTTGTATATCCGTTGCCGCGGAAACTTATTTACCGAGCCGTTGCGTAGCAATGGACGTCTCCTCTGGTTCCACTATTCCGAACTTCGCAATATAGTCTACTTAACTACATGGCGTGAAATTTTAGAAAACCATGATCTAAGTAAAATTTAAAGTTCAGATTTAATTTCAGTAACACTAAAATCATTCTCAGTTTCGCGTGAGCAGTTCAGTGCAGCTGTGCCTCACATATCCACAGATTTAAGAACAAAAGTACACCGGTCCTAATAGCCATGAGTGAACGTCAACCCCGTAGGGTCACAATGTTTGGAACTTCCACTTATGGCAACACGAAAGCTACCAGTATACAAAGAATTACTCCGAAATAAAAATAGAGAGTCTTCTGCTTCAGGGCCTGAAGGGTGGAGTTCATAATCGTGAAAAATTCTTCCCTACTCGAAAACAACAGCTAACATGGGTGTAGTAGTACTTGGATGGCATGCGAGATCTTCACTGATTGGTCCACGACTTTTGCGGATAATTACAGGGTATGCTGTACAGTGGTCGTTACACAGGCCGGTACTCCTGGGTAATTTGGGTGGGAGGAAGGGCAGATGATATAAGAGGCATTGCTTCATTCGGCTTCTTGTTTCGTAATTTATAAATCTCCTTGTACCAGTATAAGCGGCTTATGGTATGTTGATCTGTAAATCTTAGCCCCTTACATCCCGATGGTTTCTATTTATACCACCTGTTTAACGTATGTAAAATGTACATTGTCGTCACAGTGCCTTTGTGCGTTTTGTATGATTCGCACAATAAAACGCGATAACTTCCCGAAATAGCACTCTCTGGTTAGTCTTTGCACAAGACGTTTCACGTTTTCTGTGAGTAAGCAACGGAAATTTGAACGTATAACGAGTGACAGACAGTAAACCGATCATAAATGGAAGTAAAACAGTCTAGGTAACAGACGCGCATGTGCATGTTTAGAGGCTGGTTTCAGTAGTCAAAATGGTGGCCGTGCTTGAGGTGTATACTAACGAAGAGTAGCGTTCAGTTGCGCGTTCTTGAGGACAAAATAACTCAATGAAAAGGATATTAATAAAGGAACGTTTCTTGATTAAGGCGGGAAGTGTTTGTCGATTAAAACTGTTCACAAGGGGGTGGCAAACGTTTCGCTGATGATAAAGATTTTGAAAAGGAGGCGTGGAAGTAGCTCAGACAACAGTCAAAGTCTTCTGTGCCGCGGGTTTCGACGCACTGGTAAAGCGATGGGACAAGTGTATCAATGTTGGTGGAGGATATGTCGAGAAATAAATATTTTTCTGCATGTTAGAATATCACATGTTTTACGTTTTATATCCATTTGTGGCCTGTTTACTGACTGTCTCTCGTACTTAGATATCGCCCTACGTTGTTTTGATATAAGTAAGTGACAGCCCGCAAAAACCAAACACTAGGCTCTGATTCTGCCCTGACTGCACCACACCATTCTCCATGTGTTATTACCCCAATTTCGAAGTGACGGGACCGCAGAGCACACACTATTTCGGGGGTAGTGATTTATAAACACACTTTACCTGATATTTGCATAAGCGTTTGTCTTAATTAAGATTCCTCAATCATCCGTTTTTTGGTCAAAAAATTAAATGTCTTTGAATTATTTTTGATCAGTAACTTCTCCGAAACGAACACACAATTAACACCGAAAACACGACAACAGCAATAATTTGATAGCTGTACACCCTCCTCGGTTGCCACAGCAACATCTCTACCCCATTGAACTCCAATTGGACACGACGTGCGTCAGACCAATGATTTGCTGTGGCCTCGAATCTAGGGCCTGTACGCGCGGAAACTCCAGACCCTGAAGGATGATATAGCAATTTAACGGAATAACAAATTTCATTTCTTACATTATTAAGACTTCTCAATTCCTTAACTGGGCGAATACCTCCAGCTTCTAGCCACAAACATGAATGCTAAAAAAAACCTAAGCTGCCCCTGTAACTTACCGTGGAGGCCCATAGGGTTGTGAGACGTCGAGGCTCCCACATTTTCTAAACAATCGGCTCACAGATGGCGGTGAGGTTGTCAGTCTTATGAGCCGGTCGCCCTTTATCCCCAGGAAGATTCCTGGTACTCATTTTTGCTAGAGGCCGAGTCGACCCCAGAGCCATAATATGGCTGAGAGTATTGTGTCAATTGAAAAATCTAATTACCTCCTCGGGAATCGAACCCGTGACATTACGGCTTGTACCTTAACCAACTACGCTATCGCATGTCCTACAAATGTATGAATAATTCAAAATCCACCCCATGCAATCTATGAAGACAACAGTGTATGGAACCTACTTACTCGGACTCTCTTAACACGCATAAGAAACCACGGGATACCCCTTTGTAACGAAATGAAGCGAGAACACACAGAGAACTCAAAATGGTGAGAAGGAACACGACAGCATGGGAAAGAAATAAGCGTTGGGAGGGTGGAAGAGAAAAAGAAAAGGCAAATAAACAAATCCAATTAAATTAGGGCAAAATTTGTACATTTATATGTGTTCGCTAACAAGATCTGAGGCAGGAAAGTGCGTCCAGATGAAGAGAAGATTAACTAAGTTTTTTATTGCTAGTGGAGTGAGACTAAGTCCCTTGTACTGCGGCCACTTCTGGCCTATTTTACCAGATCCGGATGATAGGTGAGGGTGATTGTGGAGCAATTGGTGGAATGAAGATTGGCAAGGGAAACCGAAGTACTAGGGGAAAACCTGCCCCAGCGTCACTTTGTCCACCACAAATCCCACTTGACCAGACCCGGGATTGAAGCCGGGCCGTAGCGGTGGGAAGCCAGCTACTAATCGCTTGAGCTATGGCGCGGCCCTATAACTAAGTAAATCTACTTGCATCTTCTGACTTGCGAAAGACTAGGGAAAGCTGTTTATGTTGGACCAATACTGATGCCTCGTACCAGCTGCAACTGACAGCTGCACCTACACTAGAGACAACTCCTGCTGTCGGCCTCTGTATTTAAATGGATAATGGGACATAACGACAATTTTACAGTCTTGCTCTGTGTATCTCACCAGTTAATTGGCCATAAATCATAGTATCCAAACAGTTAAGGAAATCAATAAAACATTAGTATACTAATAGTGGGCTGAATAATATGGATACATGCTGAACACGAGCCACAACCCATTTATTCGTGTGCGCGTGGGTCACAGAGATACTAGCCTCCACCAGTCTTCATGTGACCGATATTTGCAGCTCTAGCGCTGAATCCAAATTTTATCGTACTTTTCGCCACGAACAGGGAAGCAGATCTAAGAATCTTATGACTTTTACTTCTTTCGAACCACAGATTTTGTTTCTGCATACAACGTTTTCATTTTCAGTTTAGCTCCCAAAGAACTACGTTCCCGAAATTTGAATTTTGTGCGCGAATTGTTATGAGTACACGTATATCGAAATACCGCTAGATGTCTCCCCACACACCATCCTTGAATCAGTGTGGAAAGCGACGTCGAGTTGAGTGATTGGGTTTATTGTTGGTGAATGTATTTCCATTGTTGTGTTTCCGTGAGTCTGCGGTTTTGTAATGGCTGATCTGAGAGAGCAGCGTGTCTGTATAAAGTTTTGTTTCAAACTTGGGAAAACCGCTGCAGAAACGCACCAAATGTTGAAGCAGGCTTTTGGTGAAAACAGTTTAGGCCAGACACAAACTTACAACTGGTATTAGGGTTTTAAAAATGGCCGAACATTGACTAATGATGACGATCGTTCGGGACGGCAGTCAACGGGCAAAACATCAGAAAATATCGCGAAAGTTAGAGATCTGATTCTGCAAGATCGCAGACTGACCATCCAAGACCTCTGTAACACGTTGGGACTAAGTTATGGTACATGTCAACGAATTTTGTCAGAGGAACTGAACATGAGGAGGATTGCGGCGAAGTTTGTGCCACGACTGCTGCAAAATGAACAGAAGCAGCATCGCTTGGAAGTCTGCAGGGAACTTCAACAACAACTTCAAGAGGATCCAAATTTTCTTTCGAAGGTTGTCACTGGTGACGAGAGTTGGGTTTATGGCTACTACCCTGAAAGCAAGCAGCAATCGTCGCAATGGAAGAGCCCTTCTTCACCTCAGCCAAAAAGAGCTCGACAAGTCAAGAGCAACATTAAGTCCATGTTGATCTGTTTTTTTGATATTGACGGGATTGTTCATAAGGAGTTCGTCCCTCCTGGTCAGACAGTCAATAGAGAGTTCTATCGCTATGTTCTAAGGCGTTTGAGGGAGAATATGAGGAGAAAACATCCAGAGAAGTTGCGTACGAACGATTGAGTACTCCACCATGACAACGAACGACCGCATAGGCTTACATTGTGCAGGAATTTTTGGCTAAAAACAAGAAGGCAGTTGTTCCCCACCCACCGTACTCGCCAGACTTAGCTCCATGTGACTTCTTTCTCTTCCCCAAGATGAAAATCAAGTTGAAGGGGCGAAGATTTGATACAGCTGAGGAAATTCAAGCGGAAACGCACACGGTACTAGACACCCTAACAAAGAAAGACTTCCAGGATGCATTTGAAGAGTGGCAGAAACGCTGGGATCGGTGTATGCGCTCCCAAGGGGACTACTTTGAAGGTGATGGTGCAGAATAAGATCCATCCACGTATCTATGTTAGGCCTATTCGGAGATTCATCGTGTGTTGTCCTAGTTAAGACCACACCACAATCAATGTATTTCCTTCTTGAATTTGGGCTTTGGTGCTCAGGGGTGTTCGAAGAAAATGAAGTAATCTTTCCCACACTAATGTATTCATTATAGCCTGAGTTTGCTTCGGGTTTGCTTGCCTAGTTGCAAATGCAGAACTCGACCTTGTCTGCAGATGGTTTCGCTAATTTGATTGTCTCAGGCCGATCCGTGACCACGGAAGCAACCAAATCATCATCCGCAAACACATAGCGATCTACAAGTCACGATCCACTGTTTCTGAGACCATTCATAGCATTTTCCAACGTTGCAGCCCTTGGGAAGGGCACGCCTACCAGGTACGCAGAATGTTCTGTAGGCAGAGGCTGCCCGGGTTTCTCTCAGCTGCTTTGCGATCACTGGTGCCATGCATGTGCTCAGTGGCTTGAAGAATGTGACATTGTACGCGTGCTGTGGGAATGCTGCGACAGCATGGCACCCCCATGTCTGCGAGGAGTTTCAGTAGTACTCAGACTCAGCGTGAGAATTAGCAGCAACTTTTATTGTGGCGTCGGTTTTACAACTGAGAAGAAGTGACGCTTCCGTACACAGAACTCTTCGGAATCCATGCAGGCTTTGTCTTGACAACGGAAAACCATGTCTGGAGGAGCTCCAAATGAAATTCTCTCCTGGGATAAATCAGCATCAGGGGAACATAGAAAAACACGCCACTTTCTGTCCTATTGCTCACCATGCGATGGCTCCAACCTGACGCGTTCGATTTTCTCAGGACAATGCACGACTGTGGTAGTGGCTTCTTCAACATTAAAAATCCTCCAATCTGTAATTTTACTTTCTTCCACAATATTGTCATGCGTATGTGTGTGTGTGATAGAGAGAGAGAGACTATAGACGGCCTTTGAATTAGTGAATAGATTTATTCACGTTCCCTGGTAACGGCTCCAACGACGGCTATTTTTCTGCCCCCGACTCAAGTCCTCTCTTCATAGATTCCCGTACATAACTCACTGAATTTTCCCCTTGCTTATAATATTTCGGCACGGACCACGTAGAAGACACAGTTCTTCCATTGTTGCGGGAAATTGTTTACCGAGCCGTTACCAAGAAAACGCCCTGGTATATCCGCGTATTTCGCGACCGTTGCATAGCAACGGCACTACACGCTACAGTGTTATCAAACACATCAAAAATCGTATGGATCATGACTTTGTTGGTTCCAGAAGCTCTAACCAGTAACTCTACTACTGGCTGCCACAAATTCCGTTTGCGATAACGCTTCATGACGCGCGCGAACCACACCTTTCCAGGTGACTGGGAGCTTTGGGGACTTTGCTTGTTCGAGCTGCTTCAACAACGTCGACCCCGTGTTCCACTCGTCGTGGTAAATCCTCATATTTTCATTTCCTACAGATACGTGTACATTTCGATTTTCCTGTATGATCAAATCAAGGAGGATGAGGTGGGCAGGGCATGTAGCACGAATGGAGGAGACGAGGAATGCGTATAGGATATTGGTGGGAAAGCCAGAAGGAAATAGACCACTGGGAAGACCAAGGCGTAGGTGGGTAGACAATATTAAAATGGATCTCAGAGAGATAGGATGGGATGGTATTGATTGGGTTGATCTGGCTCATGATCGGGACCAGTGGAAGGCTCTTGTGAACACTGTAATGAACCTTCGGGTTCCATAAAATGCCGGGAAATTCTTGAGTAGCTGCAGAATTGGCGGCTCCTCCAGAAGGGCTCAGATCCATGAGTAAGTAAGTAAGTATATGGAAAATGTCATCACTCGTAATACTGTGTGTAAGTCGGAACCCTGAACCAAATTACGCGCTCTCTGGCGGCCAAGTTGCGCGACTAGGCACAAAGGCAGACATGTCGCATTACCATAAAACGATTTAACAATCCACACACAAGGTACCCACACCACTTACCCTGTTGCATTTCAGATACTGCGGAGTGTTTTGCACTCAACGTTTATGTAACATATGACGGAGAACAATGATTTATAATGGCAAAACTGTCCCTGTGCTTGACTACGTCATGAAGGAGTAGGGGTGGATGTATAGATCCACATTTTCTTGACCTCGGCACTACTTAGAGGTGAATGGTCAGTTTCACGCCCCGGCCTCTTTACCCTACAGAAAGAACCCCCTGGTACCCATTGGATAGGAGGTTGAGTGGACATCAGAGCCGGTCTGGACGACATAGGGAAGAGAAAATTCTTGACTCGAACGGGACTCGAATTCCGACTCCTTCGTCGTCCAGCCCGTATGCAGTCTCTATACTGACTGAGCTACCCCGGCTACACACAGTGTTATATGACAGGGGAAAGTATGAAGAAATAAGGTTTTAGCCTTGTTTCAGACAGAACTGCAAGTGTCAGAAAACCACTGGTTTAGGGAGAGGTGATGTTTCCTGCAGGGGCCCTGGTAAGGCCGTCTGAAATGTGCACATGTCTTTCGTTGTATCTATTACATGCGACAGTTCCAAATTACAAGGTGGTCCAAAATATACGGACTTCTGCCATCCTTTAAACGATTTGGTACTTTGGAATTTAATTATAAAAGGAATTTAGACGTAATAGGGGAAAATGAACTAACTTACATGTAATTCGCAGAAAATTTCACATCTAACTAGAATAACTTGTGCTTCGAGCATCCCATTAAAGATTTCCATTCCAAATCGCTTATCACCGAGCGAGAGATTTAAGGTCTTTTGAGAAAGCCGGCAAATTCTGGCGCAAGAACTTAACACGCCACTGGCCAGAACACGAAGAAGCTACTTATTATTATTATTATTATTGTTATTATTATTATTATTATTATTATTATATTGTAACCTACCGGGTGTTTGCGTGACTAATAAGACGAGTTTTGGATTTGATGATCGAATTTACTGGACCTGTATACAAATGGCCACATCAGTTCACAGATCACTAACTGATACCGCCATCTTCCGACTGGACACTCCACGGGAACTGTTCTCACTTCCAACTGAACTCATCTCCACTACTCCTTAGTACTCCCTAGTATTCCCACCTACTCCTTTGTACTCATTCAGTTCCCCTGACTTCCCTCTTATACGCATAATTCCCCGGCACGGACACCACGGAAAACACCGTACTGTTGTCAAGTATGTGTGTTTATTGTTTCGCTACCTAGCAATGGGTGTCCTTGTATAGTTGAAAGTGTAACTTCGTTAATGTTTTTACCGAGCCTTTACATAACAATGGACATATGCGTCACAATATAATAACAATATAATCATAAAATGAAGCAGATGTTTATGACATCAATATAAATTTACAAGATTCAATTTTCAGCACACAACGGAAAGTAAAGTCACGACTCCGGTAATTGGGTTGAGCACACAGAAATTTCCTTCCATAAGGTGGCTAACTCGAGGTATGATGTACACACAAAGATGTTTTGGACAAAGCATAAGAGCAGCAGCAGCACGTGATGAAATGGGATGTTTGCACACCATAAAATTTATAATTAAATTAAATTCGCATAGTGGGGGGTGGAGTCCAACTGGGTCCACTCGGCACGGCGGCCACTGATTGGCCTATTGTACCTGCCCCGAGTGATTATGATGATGGAGAATTTGGTGGAATGAAGATTGGTAGAGGAAACCGAAGTACTCGAAGAAAATCTACCCCAGTGCCACTTTGTCCACCCACTTGACCAGACCCGGGCTCGAACCCGAGCCGCAAAGGTGGGAAGCCAGTAACTATCCGCTTGAGCTATGGCGCGGCCCTTACACACTATAACAAACTTTCACTATTTTAAAAAATTACCTTGAAGTAACTTGGATATCGTTATCACAAAAATGACAGTAAAACCTTCATAACAAACATAATTTATTTTTGTGTGAAATTGATAAGCGAATTAAGTACCACGTATTAAGTAACTTGATGTAATGGTGTAATTTAGATGGGAATAGCATTTTATTCACCAATAAAACATCTTTTCACATTGTATTTGAAAACATTTGTAAAATGCCAAGGAAAAAACTGAACTAAGACACGCTGGGTTCACTGAGAATCTTATACATAAAACTGTGACATGGTCCAAAAAATCTGTGTCTAGATTTGGATTCGAATCGATTTTAAAAACTAAGTTTCCTTTTTTATTTTATGTTGTTGTCTGATGTTATTAACGTAAACATCGTCATCATCATCATCTAACAGACAGTTGGTCCTCTTGCTGACTCGTTCAGGTCCCATCCGACCAGATGTCTCTTCCTGGTTTTCCCCGGGTGCTTCACTCACGCGGTTTGCAACTCGCTAATACTTTCGGAAGACTTTGTTTGCGGTATATGTTGACAGACATGCTGAATCTAGTTGATTTTATTGAGCTCTGAAGTTTGTGACGTTGGTGTATTAATAAAATTATTGTGTTTTTGGATGTTACCCATCATCCTGTTTTTATTTAAGAAACGTTTCGGAGACAGAATTTTGTCTCCATCTTCAGGTAGAACCTAATCAGTTGGGCCCAATCAATAGAGTTAGTCCTTATCTCCGGACATCTGTACCAACACAAGATAGGGTATATAAACCAGGCACACCTCAAATAGTCTATGAGAATTAAGATCAATTTTAAAAACTTCACACACGCACATGAGGCCTGGCACCTATGCGCATGCGTTATTTCACGGCTATTGCTGTTAAAATAGAGTGCTATGAGAATTGAAGTCATCACTAAAGAGACAAATTTTCCTTATGGCATCAACACAAACACAACTTTTCCACAGTCTACGCTGTACGGAGCTGAAGTTATCTGATTGTGTTGCGATAATGGTAGAGTCCAGATGGGAGAGATGTCCAAGCTGAGTTGACTGAACGGATGGGCTACCAGAGACAGGCGGGCTGATTCCTCGGATTTCCTGTAGGTGGTGTTGGGGCTCAATCTGCAAGACCTTCGCTTCATTCCAACATACTCTGTGGCCTATATATATCCTATTTTGTGTTCGTACTGGTCTTCAAAGATGGAGACTACTTCTATCGATATGGTCCAGCTGAGAAGATTTCACCTGAAGACGAGAACAGAATCAGGTCTCCGAATCTTTGTGCGCTTTAAATAAGAACAGGGAGGGGGGGATAATGTACAGAAACACATTAGTTGCATGCTTTTATTATGCGTTTCGTAATTTTATCCAATATGGGCTCTCTTTTTATTATTTTAATGGTCCATTTCTTTGACGATGCATCCAAGTTAGTTTCACCTTATTCACGCATAGGCTATTTTATTTCAGTCGCTGTAATCATTTTGCTTTTTTCGTACTTGTTACCCCGAGTCGCTCCCACGTAAAGCTGTAATAGACTTTATGATTTATATTTACATTTTTATTGCTCAAACGTTTTCTTAATGAGCCCTATTCGTCACTTGGGTACTGGAATATACCATGTAGGAAAACTTGGTCCGAAATTTGTTTGAACTGCGGTTTAAATGTAAGTTAGGACAAAACACGTTCTGAGCTCTCACACTTGTGGTTAACGTAAACCTATGGAAATGTGTGGTGACATCTCGACGCAGTACGGAGAACTATGAGAGTGAGTTACTCGTTCAAGACCACAAAATGGCGAACGAACATTCCAGAGATAAAGCGACAAATTTCTTTCGAAGAAGTTGAAATATTAAAGGTTTTTAACTTCTTCCGCTTTATGACAGAGTCCAAGACACTTCTAGGGGGCAGTGAGTTGAGGCACTATGCTACAAGCCAGAAGATCGAGGGATCGAATCCCGATGAGGTCAGTGGATTTTTTCCAATTTACTTAATCCTTCCGGCCGGACTATAGCCCTGGGGTCGACTCAGCCTCTAACAGAAATGAGTACCAGGAATTTCCCTGGGGAGTAAAGCGCGGCCGGGGCGTAGGGCTGACAACCTTGCCGCCATCTATGAGCCGATTGTCTAGAAAATGTGGGAGCCTCGACGTCTCACAGCCCCATGGGCCTCCACGGGCTGTTACAAGGATAGCTTCACTTACCAAGAAACTTCTTATCGCGTTCCCCTCTTTAAACTGCCGAAGTTTTATATTTTCCAAATGAGATTGCCAACCCAAATTTGCATATTCAATTTTTCGCTTTACAAGCTCACATGTATAATAATTATTAATTATAAGGCCAACCAGGTTTTAATTGTAATTCAACAATATTTCAGTCTTTTCGAGCTATAAATTTATATAAATTATATATAAAAATTCATTTCCTACCACAGAGGAAACACAATGTGTTTTCATTAGAAAGACTTACATGTTAATGCTGCACAAGAAAATAGTTCGTATAAGATTTGAGGTTTTCACGGCGGTGACCATGAAGAAAGCAGTCTTCTGGGATGTGGCCCAGTATAGATATTGTGTTAACCGACGTTTCGGAGGAGTCTGTTGTACCTGCTCAAGCTGGTTCGCTCGCAGATTTCTTCTTCTACCCTGAAGAAGCAGGCGATAAGTTCCTCCGAAACATCGGTTAACACAATATCTACACGACCCACATCCCAGAACACTACTTTCTTCAATAGTTCCTGTTCATGATTACAATCTTTGGGCTAGTGCAGAATTAAATTTAAAGCGACGGATTAATATAGTTACCACTGTGCTTTAAAGGGACAACCTTAGGTAACGGACATGTGGCGTTCATGTTCTCAGGGGAACACATGCATAATGAGGGAACTAAAGCTGCGGGCTGTGTGGGCAGAGAAGGGGGGCTGAGCTAGTGGCCAGATTCTCATAGCTACAGAGCTACATTATAATATTAGAAAGCCCGAAGGGGCAGACAGAGGGGAAAGGGGGGAAGAGGTAAGAAGGGGGCAGATCCAAAGCATGGCCCGCCCATAGGCACACTGCTCTGCAACACTTGGCTGGGAACCAAACAGAGTCTTATACAAGTAAGCGAAACCAAGATGGTGGTCCAGCAAATGCTGTTACATGTGGCTGAAACCGGCACCTCCAGAAGTAGCCATCAGTTGCGGCTTCTGAGGAAACCACATCTGTTCACCTGGACCTCAATCAAACAATTCGTGTTTTATTATTTATAAAATTATGCTGCACTTCGGCCGCAGTTTTCGCGTATGGTAATCCCTCGTTATAAAGGACTAATTGGAAATGAGGGGAAATTTCATCTGATGTCCGCTATAATCTGACCGCCTCTGTGGTCTAGTGGTCAGAGTTGCTGCCTAAAGATCCAGAGGTCCCGGGTTCGATTTCCGGCATTACCAAATTTTCTGGGAAGTAGTGTGTATGGAACGGGCTCCACTCAGTCTCGTGTGGATAACTGAGGAGTTAATTCAAGGAAAGACGTGGGAATCCGCTGCGCTGACCACGCGACACCCTCTATCCGGTAAAGTTGACACTAACTTCGCCGACAAGGGGCGGTTGCTCGGTCGGTATAGTTCGCTTGCGGACTACAGACCAAGGAGCGCACCACTAGCAATAAACGAAGAAACTGTGACTGATAAAGATTTTTATATTGGGGATCTTTTTTATTTGAAATAGTTTTTTAACACCGAAACCTTCTTAGTGTGTCAACATCTCGATTTTGTCCGTTATATCAGAATTTCTTTCCGTTATAACGAGGGCTAGCCGAATGCAGTGGCGCCGCGGTCTAAGGCATGGACTTAGCTACTTCGTTCGCTCGAACACTGGTGTTGTGGTTTCGAATCCCTCGCAAGGTATGGAAGTCTGTGTACGTTTATTCTGTATTTGTGTAGGCAGAGGCCTTGCGACGAGCTGATCCCTCGTCCAAGGAGTCCTACTGACTGTGCATAGGATTAAGAAACTGAAAAACGGCGAAGGTCCAAGAAAAGCCTGTAGAGCCATAGATAGACAGATAATGAGGCCTTAATGTAGTTACATTGTACGACGTTTTAGGAGCTCGATCTGCTTGTTTAAAGGGCCCAAGTGAGGTGCAACCTTTCCTATCTTACACTTAAACAAATCTAGTTTCCGAAAGGTTGTATAATATAAATACACTTAAGAAAGACATAGCCACACACTTTTAAAGGATCATAATCCTTTTTTTTTATTTGTTTCATTCTGGTCCGTCACACTAACAATTACAAAGGCAAAAATAATACCGTCTAATGTGACTATTTAAGTTTTATCACTTGAGGATTTGTCTCCCTTACATGTTTCGACCCTTACGGATCATCCTCAGAGGGTATCAATACTTTCGGAAACTACTATTACAATAGATGTTAATTGTATGGATACACATATAATGTCTAAATGCACAATATACGCAATGTTCAACCTTCCACATTCACAGCGGCCTTCTTGGTGTTAAAACTTTCAAGATCAAGCTTAAAATTTATGAACCATACAGGTTCGCGCCAAATCTGCTATTGTTATTCGTGGAGGTGGCTGGTCCTGTGCCGCCTGTTTATCTTGCGAAAGGAGATTTCTTAGTATTTCCGTGTTTATACGTGGCCTGCTGTGTTGTTTACACTTTTTTAAAAAGTTTTAACACCAAGAAGGCCGCTGTGAATGTGGAAGGTTGAACATTGCGTATATTGTGCATTTTAGACATCATATGTGTATCCATACAATTAACATCTATTGTAATAGTAGTTTCCGAAAGTATTGATACCCTCTGAGGACGATCCGTAAGGATCGAAACATGTAAGGGAGATAAATCCTCAAGTGATAAAACTTAAATAGTCACATTAGACGGTATTATTTTTGCCTTTGTGATCATAATCCTGTGCCACAATATGATAATACCGTACTAGCTATATGTGTCTGTGTCTTTGTGTAAGTATGTCGGTTCTTCCTGAAGAGCGTTCAGTACGCACATTTTGACACGCAAGTATTTCATATGCAACTTCATAAGAACGCATGCGCATCAGCCTGGAGACACTGTTGCGCGCATGCGCATCAGCCTGGAGACACTGTTGCGCGCATGTGCATGAGGCTGCAGACACTGTTGCGGAGCAAGACCGCAGACCCATAGAACGAATGATGGATCGCAGCTTCTCACGGGGGTGACTATGAAGAGTAGCAATATTCTGCCATAAGACTCCGTGTGCCGTAGTCGGCATTTACAGACCCCCAGCCTCCTCCTTCAAGATCGGAATGACGCGCAATTCATGCTGGTTGCTTGCCTCGCGTATTCTTCTGAAGTGAAGTAAGAAAAAAAAGTAAAGTTATTCCAGTAACAGGCCGTGGAGGTCCATAGGGTTGAGACGTCGAAGCTCCCACATTTTCTAGACAATCGCCTCATAGATGGCGGTGAGGTTGCCAGCCTTACGCGCCGGCCGGCCGCCCTTTACCCCCCAGCAAGATCCATGGTACTCATTTCTGTTAGAGGCTGAGTCGACCCCAGGACCATAGTGAAGTTGGAAGGATTAGGTCAATTCAAAAATATAATGACCTCATCGGTAATAGAACCCGCGACCTTTCGGCTTGTAGCATAGTGCCTCAACCGTGCCCCTACTCTTCTGTCGTGAGGATTGCTAAAGTGCGTTCCTTGGAAACGTCGGTATATTTCTACCATACTAGACACAATCACATTCAAGAAGACATAACACCTGAACTGTTCGAAGCTACATAGAGCCTTCCCTTTAACGAAGAAGACGAACTGTCATGGCTTCAGTAAGCCCGGGAGCATTGGGTCAGTACTGGAGGGCCGTGGTGGAGTCCCATAAGGAAGCACATGGCAGACAGAGCATTGAATATTTATGTTATGATATTCTGGGTTGAGAATAGTATAGTTTAGGTAACGTTTTAGAAAACATGAAGCCTCCATCTTCAGGGAATAAATGTAACCTGAAAATAGAGGTGACAGATGGCTCCACAACGCTGATAGGTATTTCTGAAACTACATGGCATCTCACCTAAAATAAGGGCCACGTCTAATAGCTTATAAAGCTATACGACTGTATATAGTGAATACATTTTTCCCCAAAAATGTTTTAAGGAACCAAGTAAGTTTAATTCCTTACTAATAAATTTTCGACCATATTTAACTCTTTGAATTCAGAAATTCATGTGAATATTATTTAAAAATTCTCTTTCAATATCACAGAGAACTTGTTTCCTCTCAATTATAATTTGTTAACACAATTTAGGCAAATAATCTGTTTACTCTGGTAATACATTAGAGAAATTTGTAGGAAAAATGCAGAGATTTTCAGCGCTGAAGTAGTTGATTCATAATCCTAAAATACAATGCACATAATATTTCATTTAATCGTCCCAGTACAATTAAGACTACATTATCAATTAGGAAGCCCCTTGTGTTATATACTATGAACTGCTTATTAGTTATCTGCCTTATACCAGGATAGTATTATCACCTTTCTATTCTCAATTACCAGCAATCACTGCTGTTCCCTCAAGCTATAAGCCTATTGAGAGACCAAGTTTATAGCGGCACACACAGACACACACAGAAAACGGAATAACAGTAATTGTTATGGGTAGCGTCTCTAAAGAACATAAAAACTTCGACTCGTATTATATCCCTTTATATTGCAGTGGTAAATATTTATACCATACCACTTAATGTTAAATAAATTCGCATAATTACTAGCACAGTATATTAATGGGTTGGGTTTAATTGAAAATCAACAAGTATCATTAATTTATTTTCATAATGATGTTATTTTGGAGGTGAAATCTATTTTCTAATTGTGTTTATATGAGGCTGTTTATTGCTTCATATCCCTGTAATCTTCCCTTACTTACAGACATTAGTTTCTTGGATAACTTATATTTTGAGGGCTAATAGCAAAGAGCCTTCGACAATTAAATTTCCCTACCTGTTGCTCTATTCAACGGCCGCTAGGTCCGCGCCTGAGGGCTTGTGTACCGAGTGCATTTGTGTGTTCTCCCTTAACACAAAACCATGCACGGAAGGAATCCTTAAAGCAACACGCACCGCCTTTCCATACGCTTGTAGGTATCATCTCATACAGCACCTTGAATAATGACGGAAAAAAGAAAGAATTTCCTCAAGGCTTAAATTTCAAGAAATCCAACCCTTCATGAGACACAGAAATGTAAGTTGCATGAATTGATCTTGAACTTGATTTATTCTATTGAAGCGGGAAGGTAATTTAAGGATCTCTGTCAAAGCAATCTAGATTCATGACACGTATATTTGGAAGTCGTTGCTGTTGTTGATTTCTTCAGGAGTTAGTTCATCAAATTGTTCAAATTTCTGTTGTTTGCATGTGGAACTTAAGCCACACCAATGTTCAGATTCTTCCTTAATACCTGAACGAATCTTGCAATTCTCTTTTGCTTGGAATATCCACAAGGATATTCACATTCGCTGTTATTTCCTTTCGGTTGCCAGCTGCACGAATTGTTAACATTCTCTGCTGCTTATATTAATTTAACTAACTTATGGAGCTGAGCCCTTCTCGTGAACCCGCTAGTTGTGCAGCGACTCAAGAACTTCCCACATGTTTATGGAACCCAAAGGTTCATTACGATGTTCACAAGAACCCTCCACTGGTCCCTATCCTGAGCCAGATAAATCCAGTCCATACCATCCCATCCTACCTCTTTAAACTTCATTCTAATATTGTCCACCCAATTACGCCTTGGTCTTTTACTATCTGGCTTTTCCACCAATACCATATTTGCAGTCCTCTTCTCTCTAATTCGTGCTACATTCCCTGCCTATGTCACCCTCCTTGACTTGATTATTCTAATAATAAGAGGAGAAAAGTACAAGTCATAAAACTACTCATTATGCAGATTTTTCCATTCTCCAGTCATTTCATCCCTCTTCGGTCTAAATATTCTCCTCAGCACCCTGTTCCCAAACACCCGCACCTTCTTATAAAGAGTGCGTCAATGAATCGGGCGATTTGGCAGCGGTGATTTTCCTGGGGTGACTGAAGTGAAGAGGATACCAGTAACGCCACCCAGCAGCCTAATTAAAAGCGTTTTAGATTCAATGGAGCGGTGGACTGGAGCACAAAGCGATTTTGCTGTGAAAGCATTTTACAAAAATGTGAAAGTTTCATGATCGCTCAGTGTGAATTTCGAAGAGTTTGGTATTCATCGCAATCATGCTGTTTCAATTGTGCTGTTCCATCTGCCCGTGCCATCAAGACCTGGGTTCAAAACTTTGAGGCTACTGGTTCTACACTAAAGAAGAAAGGCGGTAGCGTAAAGCAGCACGTACACCCGAGAACGTAGCGGCAGTGGAGAAGCCATTGAACGAAGTTCATGCCGGTCTGCGCGTCGCCACGCTACGTCACTCGGGCTGTCCGAAGCCAGCGTTTCATTGATTTTGCACAAAGATCTCCACTTCTACCCCTATAAAATTCAAATTACTCATGCACTACACGAACACGACTATGAAAACAGTCGATTTCTGCCAGACATTTTTTGCAATTAATTAATAAAAACCAAGATGGCGTTAACAACTTACTGATGAGCGATGAAGCTCATTTCCATTTATCGGGGTTTGTTAACCTGCAAAATTTCCGCTATTGTTCAGCCAGAAACCCCAAAGAAATTTATGAGAGACCACTTCACAGTTCCAAAGCCACAGTATTGTGTGCGCGGTATCTTCGTTTGGGATTACTGGCCCGTAGTTCTTTGCAGATGAGTGGGAAAGGGCTGTAACTGCGACTGGACCACGTTACGTTCACATGTTGGAGGGCTTCTTAGCTCCTGCACTTGCTCGTCTTCCAGTCAAGGAAGAAATGTTTTTTCCAGCAAGATGGGGCTACGTGCCACACCGCATGCGCTTCCATGGCAGTTGTGAATAACCCGTTTCCTAACCGTGTTATCTCCAGATATGGAGACATCATATGGCCAACCAGGGCACCTGATGTTTCCACATGTGATTTCTTCCTCTGTGGGTACCCGAAATCCCAAGTTTTCAAAGCTCCAGCACCCCATACAATTCGGTAAGCTGAACGAATTCCCGTAGAGATGCTGCAAAGAGCAATGAGTGACTTTAGGAAGAGACTTACCGAGTGACCACAGCGGAAGGGTGGTCATCTGTCGGATGTTATTTTTGGGAATGAGACTTCTGTTCTCAGTGAGTTAATTGAGAAAACCCAAATGCATTTATGTTTACACTGTATTCATGTGTGTTAAACCAAATAAATGCAATAGTTTACTGTTCATAAAATTTTCAAAACCTCCCGATTCATTGACGCACCCGGTATTAACAAGTATATATCTTAAATTTTTCAAAATCATTATTATCTGATTTTGGTATTGTTTTATATAAACTGTCACATACGACTTAAATGCATTGCGTCTTTTTATAAATCTGACACTTTTGTCTGCAGTGATGATTCACTGTCTTATAATTGATTATGTTACAGATCCTCGTATCGCACTGCAACACTGCGCCATGATCCAGAGAACAACAGTGTGGCACTGTGTCTTCTTCAAAGACTTCCTTTCGGTGTCTTAACGAAGAACATTAGTGAGCGTTTAGAAGTTTGGACTAAAACATGGCCGCCCAGTGACAGATACTGGTTTGCTGGCTAAGGTTCCTTCGGGGACATGGAGGGTTCTCACAGTTCCTGTGTACTATCTGCAAGCTAGGCCTTACAGAATAAACTCCGTGGCCTATAGTCCGCAAGCGAACTGTACCGACCGAGCTACCGCCGCTTGTCGGCGAAATTAGTGCCAACTTTTGTGTGTCACGTGGTCAGCACAACGGATCCCCACGGCCGTTAATCTCGGTTTTGTAAACCGGAGCTGCTATTTCCTTGAAATCGCTCTAAGTTATCCTCACGAGGCTGCGTGAACCCCATTCCAGACCCACTATTTCTCAGAAAATTAGGTAGCGCCGAGAATCGAACCCGGGACCTCTGTATTTGTAGTCAGGAACTCTGATCACTAGACCACAGAGGCGGTCCTAGTACAGTTCTAATAATGACGTAAGTGTTTACGTCACTAACTGACTATGACGTACCCCCGTTCCGATAGAAGATGGAGTTTATAAAGCTGACAACTGCTACAATTTACAGTTGAAATTTCAACCGGCGATTTGATAGTAAAAAGTAAAGTTGTCCCTGTGTTTAACTAGTTGAACACTACGCCATGAAGGCCTATAGAGGAGTAGATATATATAGATCCATATTTATTTGAACCAGGCGCTATCTGAAAGTAAATAGTCAGCTTCACGTTCCAGCCACTTTAGCCCTGGAGAAAGAATCCCAGGCTCCCGTTGAATAGGAGACTGGGTGAGCTCCAGGGCCAGTCTGGACCCTGCGGAGAAGAGAAAATTCTTGACCCCATCGGGTCTCGGTCTCAAAACTCTTAGACGTCTCGCCCGTAGCTAGTCGCTATGCCGAATGCGCTATCTCGGCTCCATGGCGATTTGATTGAACCTGAAATAATTACATTATCGCAGGTAACAGCGTAATAAGCAGCCGATTAACGATTGAAGACCTGGTACTTTAGGTGCAGACTTTGTAAGAATTTCTACACTTACGTTTCTAATATTCCACAAGGCTGAAAATATAAATTAAGACAAATTTCCCTCTGTCGATAGCAATTCACGGGAACTGTTTGTCAAACAACTGTTTAGCGCAGAAAGGCAGGTCACGCTTACATAACTCCCTCAGAGATTACACAATACTCTAGAATTACACGTAAAATTATACTTGTAAGAAAATGTTACAATGTAATTCCTTTATATGGAAAATACCGCAAAATTCTTAAAAGGTTGAAGTGTGGATGATTTAAAGCAAAATGATCAAATAATTTCCTTTGCACGTCAAGAATTCTTCAATCAATCATGACCGAATCACAAACTCATATATCACATGTCTTGATTTGTTACGTCTCTGTAAAATATATTACTTTTTATATCTCTACATATTATTTAATATAACAAATGGTTTTGCCCATATGAATCGCTTGGTTACTATAATATACTAACCTAATAATAAGGTATCGTGGTTCCCTATTTTACAAGACTTGGAGGCCTCTCGGACCTATCATTATCATCACGTGATCCCCATATACCACACGGAATACCTCTCCCCCCACTTAACAAATACCATGAAAAACCTCCAAACGAGGACTTCTCCCCTGGCGAGGGAAAGCAGGGTATGAAATTATTGTCTTCTTTTCTGTTCTTACGAACTTGAGGGGTTGAAGACAAGTCCGGCACATATGAAATATAGCCTGCTAGATAGACATTTAGATCAGAACGGAAACTATACGTTCCACACAAAAATCTCTTCATTTCTTTACGGAATGTGTTTACAGGTTTCGTATGACTCTAAATAAACAGCGAATTCCCTTAACAAAATTAACCATATGCAATATAGTGTGTTTTCTGAAAGGCATGAATTGAATTTTTGAACATGCATAATATGGCATGTAGACCCATTGCTAGGCAGCAAAAGAATGGTGTTTTCTGTGCTGTTCGCTAAACAACAATTAAACAGCAAATGTTACAAGCAAAAGAAATGGTCAGTTGACAAGAATTCTACACGGGCGGCTGCGACCTGGGAGCAGGAAGCTGAAGTTAAAAGCCATTCCAGGAAACGGCTGGTAAAAACACATTAGGCTGGAAAATGTTTAACGGGTGCTGTGGCCATTTGTGTACTATTGGAGATTAGCGGTGGGGCTGTATTTTCTTGTAGTTCCGAGTGGTGTGCTATAAGTAGTCAATAAATTTATTCACCAGTCCAAACCCCGTCTGTAGTCACACCCATAAATCATGACAGTAATAGGAATATTTTCCTTTTCAACTTTATATTTCTACACTTAATATTATAAAACTGGCAAATCTAGCTTGCGGTACAAATTCGCCCACGAAAATGAAAAGAATGTGTTAATTGACCAAGCAGCAATAAAAATGCAAAAACCCGCTCTCCTTCGGGCGGTATCCGAACCAAATGCTTTCTCCCGTTCTCTTCGCAGGATCAAGGAAATCCTTACATTACTGATTTAGGCTTTCACGGTTGTTCACAGCTAAACTTAGTTCAGTATTGGGTTGTCGCACCATGTGAATGTGGGTAGTGTAAGCAACGATTTGGCGATATATTCTGTCTCCATCTTCAGGCTCAAAGTATGTAAAGTTCAGACTCATTTACCTTACACACTCCAACTCCGAAAATAGAGTCAGCATTTATGGCCAAAACATCGGAAAAAATGCCCATATATACATTGAGTATACAATCAAATAACTAACATCGAACCCTTCGATACAGCGTGATTTTCTCGCTAGGAAATCCATATATAGGGTGTTCGGATGGAAGGTATTCAAAATAAAAGAATTATATCTCGGAAACTAATTGTCATATACGCATTCGGTTTGTCACCGGAAAGGAAAACTCTGGAAGTTTTTTCCCCATGCCCGGCTTACGCGCATGCGCCGCCACATTTCTGCCACCATGTTAGGAATCACCTGGACACAGAGATGGCTGGGAGATGGATCGGCAGAGGTAGACCAATCGCTTGGCTTCCTAGGTCGCCAGATTTAACCCCAGTGGATTTTTTGTAGTGGGGTTATGTGAAGAACATTTCTTACCAGGTTAGGATCAACGAACTGCAACACCTGAAAGACCGCATAAGGGACGCTGTGGCTACAGTAACAACAAACATGTTTCAAGTATGGATATTTGTCGTGCTACCAAGGGAGCGCACATTTAAATTTATTGAGGAAGTTATATACGCAGAAAAGAACGATAATAGTTTCCTTTTGTAATGGTGTAAGCCATTATTGTATATAACAAATTTTTTCTAATATATAATGATTTTATTTTGGATACCTTTCATCCTGACATTCTGTATTACTCAATAACTTCTTAATTTTTGTATGGTTTCCTTGAAAACTGACATGTACGAAGCTTACGTCTATCGAAGCAGAACTATCACACCCCTCAACGAAGTGGACTGTACCCGTGACTTCGATACGAGACCGCGAAACAGACGTTTGACTCAGTGTAGAGTGAATGAGTGTGCCGCAAACATGCACTCAGCTGAACAGCGCGTGTTTATTGTTCGTGAATAGTGACGAACAGGTTCATTTAAACAATGTCAAAGGGCATTTCGGAATAAGTATGGTGAAGGAAGCGTAAGACAAAATCCTGTATTCACAAATTGGTGAAATATTAGAGACAACGGGAAGTGTTTTTACTCGAACGCAGGAGGAGGGACGATGTGTGATCACACGGTGCAGGATGTGAAGGATATATTATTAGCATCACCAAGAAAATCCTGAAGACTTTCGGAAAAAAACTAACATTCCTTTTTCCATGTGATAAAGGGCTGCCAAAAAACTGAAGCTCCGCCCATATCCTGTGTCCATAGTTCAGGATTTGCTTCCGACCGAATTGATGAAACGTGTACGATACTGTTTATGGTTCCAGCGTTTAGTTGAGGAACATCTGGGGATTTTGGGCATTGCATGGTTTACGGATGAAGCCTTGTTTCGTGTGAGTGGCTATACAAACCCGTAGAACACGCGTGTAGGGGCAGAATAAGCCCCACATGAAATTCGTACGAAGCCTTTATGTTCGGAGAGAATCGGGGTGTGGTGTGCCTTATCCTGTAGACGAATTATTAGTCACATATTCTTCCATCAGATTGTTACCACAGAGGTGTACATGAACATATTCTGTGTATCTGTGAATCAGTTAAGAGATGACATATTAACGGAAGCTTACTTCCAACAAGATGGCGCAACTTGCCACACATCTAATGCAAGCATGAGGGAAACTGAAAGTTATTTCGGTGACAGATTAATTTCAATAAATCTATGGCCCCCAAGATCACCAGACTTGATACCACCTGATTTCTTCCTGTGGGGTATACTGAAGGACCGTGTTTACAGCAATAAGCCGCGAACATTTGACGCCTTCAAAGACACAATACGGCCGGAGGTTCCTGCTATTACAGATATCACGTTACCAGATGTCTTCGCCAATTTGCAGACTCGCATACAAAAGTGCTTGGATGCTGGAGGGGCTCATTTTCAGTAGACCTTATTTTGCAAAATACAAGGTAAGTAGATATTAATTTTCATAGCGAACCACCCAAAAATTAAAAAGGGATTGAGGAAAGTTTGGGCTTCCTATCGAGAGAATCATTTGTGTTCCTCTTATATATATTTTCACGTTAGAAACAGTCATAAGCCACATTAACAGCATTTCTTACGCCAGAGATCGACTCAGAAGCAAATATTCACCCTGATAATAAACTACTAAGTGTTCTGGGATGAAGGCAAGAAACAAATAAAATTTAAATACTGAGTTTGATGTTGATGATGAAGAGCATTGTCTTCTGGTTTGTTACACCGTGTAGTAGTTCGGAGAGAGCCCCTCCATCTTCAGGGCCTAAGAGCTTGCCAATTGCTTCTGCTCCTTTTTTAATTGACTTATTCTTCTAGCCTGAAGTTAGAGGTAATAAATTTCTCCGGAACGTCGGGCTGTCTGTTAACTACACAGCATTATAGCTCAGGAGACGGCACTGTTCATATTCGTAAAGGCGTTTCATTCTAGCACTTCGTGAAACTGTAGAGATTACATAGTGTACATGCCGTATTTCCCTGTCCTTCGGCTCCTCTGCACTTGGCATTAATTACACGGAACTAAGGTATTACCGCGCTGCGCTCTCTACTCACCTCCAAAATAGCTTCCCGGCAGCAATGTAGCACAATGCCGCGGCGGTTCTCTGAAATATGCTCTAAATACAGCCAGTATGCAGTAGCAGGAACAACAAACAACTTCCCAGCAACCTGGGGAGAGTGTCAGGCCTCACTAATCTTGCGGAAACCGACAAATTGGGTCGCGAAACTTCTTCAGATGAGACAAACGATGTAAGAGAAATTTAAAAGTATTTGTTACGATAGACCGCCTCTGTGGTCTAGTGGTCAGAGTTCCTGGCTACAGATCCAGATGTCCCGTGTTCGATTTTCGGCGCTACCAGATTTTCTGAGGAGTAGTGGGGCTGGAACGGGGTCCTTTGAGGAGTTATTTCAAGGAAATAGCGGCTCCGGTCTAGAAAACCGAGATTAACGGCATTGGGGATCCGTTGCGCTGACCACGCGACACCCTCTGTCCGCAAAAGTTGACACTAACTTCGCTGCCAAGCGGCGGTTGCTCTGTCGGTATAGTTCGCTTGCGGACTACAGCCCGCGGAGTGTGTTTTTCTTTGTTTACTTGTTATGATTATACGTACGTCGGAGGTTATCCATCATCTGTGACTTCTCATATCACGTTCTGTCATAATTCATGGCCGCTCTTTGCCCCCAGGAAGATTCCTGGTACTCATTTCTGTTAGAAGTTGAGTCGACCTCAGGGCCATAGTGCGGCTGGAAGGATTAGGTCGATTGAAAATATCCACCTCATCGGGACTCGAAACCGCGATCTTCCGGCTTGTAGCATAGTGCCTCAACATAATTAATAGGGAACATTTAGAACTTAGACGCATGAGACTAGTCTAAATAACATTTGAATAATAAAATCCCACAGCACAGAAACCACAGCGGGTCTGCATTACAAAGAGCAGTCAATTAACGCTGTCTAAAGGAATAATCGATATTTATTCCGAGAATGATAAGGAATTCACAAATATATTTTACGAACAAACTGCGCGCGCAGCTTCTATACGCGTTCCCATTTATGAGGAACGCCAACTCAGACCGCTCCGCCCGTCCGTCTGTAAGTCCCTATGCATGACATAAGTCGAGAGGTGATGGACACGTTTCATGAATTCTGATAGAGGGCAAATGGGCCGAAGTCTGCGGAGCCTGTCCAACTCCAGTTAATTTTGGGCAATAGGAACGGGCACTTCACTTCGAAAGACACACGTGGTGGAATACTTGGTTGAGGTACTATGCTACAAGCAGGAAGGTCGCGGTTTCGATTCCCGATGAGGTCATTGGATTTTTCAAATTACTCTAATCCTTCCAACAACACTATAGCGCTGGGGTCGGCTCAGTCTCTAACATAAATGAGTACCACGAATCTTCCTGGGGCGTAAGGCTGACAATCGCACCTCCATCTGTGAGCCGATTTTCTAGATGAAGTGGGAGCCTCACGACAATGATCATGAAAGTAACTGTGTTCCTAGTATGCATTTTTTATTTCGAGCAATAAAATTGATTATTTATCTCTTTATATTTTGCCATTTCTTGTTATTCTGGGACGTAATCTCATTTGTCCTAAGGGAAAATGCGATTCGCGTTACAAGATTTCACTTTACGAACGCTATCAAAGGGAAAGTAAGTACATGTAAGTGCGAGGCTTGCTTGTCCTGAAGCCTGTCCTTCAGGAATAGGTCATGAAAGTCAACCGCAAATTCTGGCTGGTGCTAATGGGAAGTGTATGACACCAGTAGAGGTTAAATGCATTATCACGTTACACGCCACGTAGACTTCTGGGGGCAGTGAATTTGTAGTTTCACGGAAAACTAACTTCGGCTCTAAATGAAGGTGAGTGGTCAGTTTTATGCCCCTGTTTGCTTTACCCCCAAGGACATTACTAACCCACGCGGTAGTGTAGTTGGTTGAGGCACTATGCTACAAGCCGGAAGGTCGAGGGTTTAAGTCCCGATGAGGTCATTGGATTTTTTTTTCAATTGACCTAATTCTTCCAGTCGCACTATGGCCCTGGGTTCGAGTCAGCCTCTAACATAAATGAGTACTAGGAATATTATTGGAATATTCTTGGGAGTAAAGCGATTCCGACGCGTAAGGCTGACAACCTTGCCGCCATCTATGAGCCGATTTTCTAGATAATGTTGGACCCTCAACGTCTCACAACCCTATGGGCCTCCACGGCCTGTTACAGGGGTACATTTACTTACTTACATTACCCATTAGATGGGAGCTTGGGACATTCCTCGAGCCTGCATAAACATTGCAGAGATGAGGAAAATCGCTAACCTCTACCAGGAATCAAACACAAATTCCTTCGACTTCTTTATTACAACCGTCACAACACAACCACATCGAGGTCAGTGCCAAGTTTGGCTCTGCTACATGTTTCGGCTATTAGTAGCCATCATCAGGCAAATAAATGGCTAACATTATATACACCATTGAACTGCAGTATTAGTAAAATTGGATACAATAATTATAATAATACTTGAAGTATACTTTACTTTATATAATTAATATTATTGTATCCAATTTTATTAGTACTGCAGTTCAGTGGTGTATATAATATTAGCCATGTATTTGCCTGATGATGGCTACTAATAGCCGAAACATGTAGCAGAGCCAAAACTAGGCATTGATCTCGATATAGTTGTGTTGTGACGGTTTTAATAAAGAAGTTGTATATTATAACATAATAGGATGCATAAAATGAAAATTACAAATTACTTCGTTGTCAAGTTCGTAGACTAGCAGCAATACCGACTGAACTACTGTGACCACCAGTGACTGCACAAAGCAAGGAACCATCTTAATCAGAGAGTGTTGTCGTGTAGTAAGGTAGTAAAGTCCATCGCGTTTAATAACTTGTTCCTTCTAATTGTAGTGGCCGTGTCTGTACTTGGAAACCGAGAACTCCAGCTAAATTAACTTGGACATAGGTGCCTCAGGGACAATAATAAATGCCTGGGAAAATGAGGCTTCTCACACGTTTCTTGTGAGAAAATATTTTACTGATGTAAATTGGTATATTTCCTTCATTAAAATAACAGCACTGTTCAATTATAGATGTGACAACGCACAATTAATTTGTGCGAACGGTCACCATGCTATAGAAACATCACGGTCACATTTCAGCTAAACTAGAATTGTTAATTGTCTCTGTGCTTAATTAAGCACCACGCCAAGAAGGCACAAAAATTAACGAAGGTACACTTCCATCAATCTGAACATCGATATTAGATGTGGTTGAATAGTCAGCTTCACGCTCCGGTTGCTTTACCGTTGGAAAAAAGTAAACCGGTACCCAGTTGATAAGGCTGTTTGGCACTCAGAGCCGGTTCGGCCGCTGTGGAGGCAAGAGAAGGTTGTTTCCTTTGCAGGGAATTGAACAGATTCACCAGCCAACCCGTCACTATACCGCATGAGCTAACTCGCCTCCAGTGACGACAATAACATCGCGCCTGAACTTGCTTCTCTAAGTTTCAAACGCCATTTTAAAATTTACGACTATACATTATTTGAATATATATATATCGTGTCCTGCATTGAGAGGAATATGACCAGGAAGATGTAGAGGTTTAAATGGTCCTCAGAGGAACTCTTATATTACAAATTCTGTGTTTTTACGAACTTTATCATCTGAGATCAAGAAGGGTATATGTATTCATTTCAGCGGTTCATACTGAAGAACCTCCCAGTTATGTACACTGTCACAATGATGTTCATTGTTGTCACATATAGGGGGCACGCGTTACGAAAATGGTACGGATAATTGGATTTATTAGAACTTCGGTTACATTATCTCTCTTAATTACAATTAATACAGCGCTATCGCTGATTTACACAATTTGCACTTCACCGTTACACAAGCACTAGGATTCTCCTTCTTCATTAGTCGTCTCCTGGCAACGGATCTCAACACAGAAACTAGCGCTTCAAATCACTATGAAGTCTTCTTGTTATTTCGCCTTCAATCACTCTGCACTCCTGACCCAATCAGTATTCAACCAATCTTCACACTTCACTAAGGACATGCTCCATTCTCGTCCTTGTACTCTCAACTTATGAACCCTCCTGGACTCCTCACTAATCTAAGCTACAACAGGTTTTCGTTATATAGGCTCCACACGGACAACACAGAAAACACAGCCCTACTTTTGCTTACCACAGACCACACAGAAAACAAATCACGTGATAACTATCTCGCCAGTCCATTGCTGCGCTGAATGTTGACTAGCAACGAGCTATAAATATTAATCTTAATGTTGCCCGCTCATATCGCGTGGTGTTTATCGAGTCGTTGCCTGGTAATGAGTTGATATGTCACGTTATCTTTTGGGATGGGATACCGTGTAGACCGATAGAGGCATACTGACATTTCGGAGGAAGGCACTGCCTCTATATTCCCCCTCTAATATATGCTGAGTGACACTTGATATTCGCTTTTTTATTGTTCGTCGTTGATCATATATCCTTCTGTGAATATGAAGGAAGCACGTTCCCCCGAAACGTCGCTAAACTTCTACTAAACTAAATGACGAAGCGTCCCATCAGATAATATTCTTAGCTTTCGTTTTGAGACTTGTAAACCCATCCTGTCAAATACCGAGCAAGGAGGACTTACTTTAAATTCTCTTCTCATCACGTGCTCTTTTTACGTAATTCCACTATACATAACCAAATTATTGTTACGGTTTAGGGATGTGACTATAGACGGTGTTTGAATTGGTGATAGGTTCTGTGGATCACTTATAGACACGACTCGCAAATACAAGTAATTACAGCGCCAAAGCTAATTTCCACACTTCACAAATCACTGCTTCAAACACTAAGTCGTCATCAGCCTGCAGTGTCTTCAACAGTCTTTCCCTAGCAACGGCTTCTAACACTGGATATTCTTCAGCTTCCCGCGCTCAGAACTTCCTGTCCAGAGGCTATCCCACAGTTGAATCTCAAGACCGTAGTCTCAAAGTTTATTTTGCAAAATAATTTACAGTGCAAAATCTCAGTATCCTACAAAAATCGTTTTATGATATTTTTCGAATAGCCTCGCATATGAAACTTACGAACAGATAAAAACCTCCCACTGTTGGCTCATCTTATTTTGCTTGTGCAAAGAACCCATGAACACTTTGAAAATATTGCTTCCCAAAGTCGATTCTTTTTCATACTCTCACGTGATTGAGGGGCTATACACTGGGTTTGGATTGGTGGTAGGATTTATTGAATACTTTTAACACAACTCGTGAGTACGCGTCACAGGTAACTATCACGCACAGACTAGTGTCCTCGGCCACGTTGCTTGGTAGCGGCTCTCAAAGGCCGAGGTACATCTGCAGGCTGGCGACAATCTCACGCCAACTTCAACTGCTGGCTTGAACTGGTACTTTTCTCAGCTGCCAACTTCCGCACTGAATTGAACTGGCTTCCAACTGTTAATCTTCAAATTCAGCTGAGAGATCTCTACTGGTTCCTGAGATCGGTCGGACGGTCGGTTAAATTGCTGCTGGCCTTCGCCATTACAGTCATCCCTGGCTTTTCTTCTCGGGATCCATGATTAAAATCTTTATTCTCTCTTTTCCAGGGTCCCATTATATGACCTAGGTCCGTACTGCTTAGAAAACATCGCTTAAGTTCATTTACTGTTGTTTGCGTAGGTTGCTAAGCGACTTCTCTGGTATTGTTTTTTTAATTCGCTTAGTGGGGGGTGGGGTCCAACTGGGTGCACTCGGCACGGCGGCCACTGGTTGGCCTATTGTAGCCTGCCCCGGGTGATTATGATGATGGAGAATTTGGTTCAATGAAGATTGGCAGGGGAAACCGAAATACTCAGAGAAAACCCGCCCCAGCGCCACTTTGTCCATCACAAATCCCACTTGACCAGACCCGGGATCGAACCCGGGCCGCCGCGGTGGGAAGCCAGCGACTAAGCCTTTGATCTATGGCGCGGCCCTCTGGTATTGTTACATGTTTACATAAATGTATGCCTAGCAATGGGATTTTTTTCGGCTCCCCTATTCAATTTATGAGGCCTCACGTCAAATTAAGAACTTTGCAAAATATTGATCGGTAAAAATAACAACTATGTCTCTTACTGAAGCAGATGTCGGACGGACGGACGAATATATGGATACCAAATCCTCAACTCGATAATAGGTTACGAAAAATTAGTTCTGTTTCTTCTGAGCATGTTGGGTGCGCCTAAATTCTTCCACAGTTCATGCAGCCAATGAGAAGCGGGACTTAACTCGCTTTTGCTATGAGCCTGACACACTTCTAAATATCCGTGGAAATTATCACGGTCAGAATCTGCCCCACAATGGCCAACTGGGGGGCAGTTTCGTCCTGGGATAGCAACTATTAAAACTGTCCCCATAATGCATCGCCATATCCGCTTCGGAAGACAGTCGTGTAAGATGACATCCGTTTTTATAGACTTCATATTTCTTCGTTTCTCTTCCGAAACTTTTATGCTTTCAGAATGCCGTTTCCACTCAACGCAGAAAGAGAGCCTCTCTCTCTATCCCCCATCTCTCTTACTCTCTCCCCATCTCTCTCTTTGCAGTTAGCGCAGAAGATATTCAAACAACGTCTGGAGGATAGTAAGGCTTGAGCCACATGAGCTCTTTATCCGCCATTCTTGTTCAGACATGAGGCCAAGTGACCGGCGGCCACACGGAAGAATTCTTCATGCTCGTGCGTGGTTCAGTCACTGCCACAATCCATATATATATATGGAGATATATTTCGTAGATGAAGTTTGTTTATTTGCATTTACACGTCGAGAGTAAAGAGACGAAGAAAATATAAGTTTTATCTTGTAATTTGCTAAGAATTATAGCACGTACTGGAAGGCCGCAGGTTCAGTTCCCTACGAAATCACTGGATTTTCAATTGACTTAATCCCTCCAGTCGCACAATGGCCTTGGTTTCGATTCAGCCCCTAAGAGAAATGAGTGCTAGGAAACTTCCTCGAGGCAAAGGCCCGCCGGCGTGTGAGGCTGACCACCTCACCGCCATATATGAGAAGATTATCTGGAAAATGTGGCAGCCTCGACGTCTCACAACCTCATGGGCCTCTATGGCCTCTTATAAGGATAGCTTTACTATTTATATAATGGGAAATTTTATGTATCTAATACATAAATAAAGAGGTACCATGGAAGAATTTTCTAGTTCTACCGTTGTTCATCAATTTGTTTATTAATATTTCGTTGTCTATGAAATATCGACTGAGCTTCCATGGTTTCTTGTATAATTTCATGCAGCTTTACTCAAACCTACAAGATCTCATCTGTCAACATACTGGAACTCGTGGTTGTAAATAACAATAGTTTCAAAATGTTCTGTGGTGAATGCGTCCCGAGTACGGTTTGCGGTGCAATGTTCAGCATTAGAGATTTGTTTCTTGTGCAGTTTTTTAAAGTCCACCTGTTTTACTAACCAGGGTGCGTCCATATTGTGTTTAAGCAACTTTTAGGAAGAAAATTCCGGTTTAATTACGTCTGAATTTCCCACCAGCGTATGAATATCAGAAGTATGTTTAAACTGGGAACTAGCGACTTTCTAATAATGACGCAACAATATACGTCACTAACATACGATGACAGACTATTCTATGGAGTATAGGAATTAGTTCTACCACTTGAATACTGCAGCAGTCCATGAAGAATGACATGTTTCAGAAAACTGCGTTAATAAGTAACATATTGTCATGTGTCACAGAAACTAGAGATGGGATTCGGATTGGTAATTTGGATGTATTGACCACTTACAGGTCCTAACTGCAATTAATTATTACACTGTTACTGATTTTCACACTTCAAACACTCCACGCCAATCTCTTCCGTCTATCTGCACTAGTCTTCATCAATTTATCTCACAGGAACTATAACAGTCTCACTGAATTACACACTCCAATATTACATATGAATAATATCTTCTAAGTACACGTTGTCTTCACAGGCCTACTTCTTGTACTCTTCTTCAAATACGAACTGCCCGTAGATATCTCCTACCGAGAACTGACTAGCCCCTGAACGAACGAATTGTCACTTATATAGTAGAGGAACGGATACGCATCACAGGAAACACATGTTACGTGACCACCACCCATCGCTGCATGACGTCGTCGCGGATATGGGAAAAACAGTCTCCTGTACTGTTGCGTGTGCGTATCTCGGGAGTGACCTAGAGATGTTGCCCTTCTATTGTTGCGTTTTGGAACATGTTTACGGATCTGTGGCCTGGCAGTGAGTATTCAGGTTACAATATAAGTTTAATTAAAGTCGATAAGTGTTACTCTTTTCAAATTATGATGTTATACAGTTCGCTAAACAGGTACAAAGGTTTCGGTGGAATATACTGCTTCCATTTCCAGTGTGTAGACGTTAAGCCAAGAGTGCAAGTGAACATTAACTATTTCAAGGAAGGGAGACATATCGTGAGCGAATCAAGAAAAGTACAAAATGCTGGCCTTTTAAAGTGCCGTTTTCAAATGACACAGTTTATGAGAGAACGGTCATAACGCTAACAGTAACTTTCGCAGAGCTGACATCGTAGAAGATTTGTAGAAAATACACTCAAGGGGCACAAGGTAGTGTAGTTGGTGGAGGCACTATGCTACAATCCCGAAGGTGACGGGTTAGAGTCCCGATGAAGTGGGATTTTTCAATTTACCTAATCCTTCCAGCCGCACTATGTCCCTGGGTTCGACTCAGCCTCTAAGAGAAATGAGTACCAGGAATGTTCCTGGGTTTAAAGGGCGGCCAGCGCGTAAGACTGACAACCTCACCGCCAACTGCGAGCCGATTATCTAGAAAATGTGGGAGCCTCGACGTCTCACAACCCTATGGGCCTCCACGGCCTGTTACAGGGATATCTTTACTTTTACATTACCTTCATGCGTTCAAAGTGGAATAATAGAAGTGGAAGTTCTGTTAGCAGATCACGAATCCCGAAAAGGACACTTAAGCAGGTTTTCGCTGAAGTGTTCGTGTGTTGTTGCTTTCCGTACAGGAAATGCCACTTGGATCCTGAATTCACACGCAGGTAGAATATATTCCGCATTTCATTGCGGTATCCAAGAACCAGTGGCTCTATTCGCAACGCTGTGTTCCAGATGTCCATACGATACGTAACCCCAGCACAGTTAGTTAACGTAATAGATTTATACATATCTTCTGGTGGGTTACTTTGCAACTCTCGCAGTATCAATTTGTACAGCGCCGGGCGCTAGGATGAATAGCGACTGCTGAAGTGGAAGGGACGTGGAAGGAAACAGTCATGTCGTAATCAAGGTGATATATTGCCATGTATCCAGGGTTTGCGTGACTAATAAGACGGGTTTTGGATTTGATGATCGAATTTATTGGACCCAGTTACACCCCCGATCTGCTATTCCTCGTTATGTGGCCCCGACATGGACCGCACACAAAACGTCTTTTCCATTATTGCGTGTTCTCTTGTTGAAACGATGTGTCCAGCGAGCTGTTCCCTAGCAACGACTATTGTAATGCCGTCTGTCTAAACAGCTGTTACTTGGCAATGGGTCTACATGTCACAATATATAGTCTAGCTACTGACGGAGTCATAAATAAAAACACAAAAAAGATTTATACATTAGGCAAACGAGCGAATATAAGAACATTTTATCCGAAATGCTAGTTCCCAGGAGCCAAAAACATTTGCTGAATGATGACAGAAGCTATCAGTAGCATATCCACAACTTAATTTCCGGGTTGTTTATAAAATCTGTTAACAAGACCTCTGTCGCATTACAGACAGTCGTAAATAAACTCTGATACTGATATAGATCTTAGGTTTCTTGCCGCGTCTAAATATTTTAGCCGGTTTGAACCCCAACTAGCTCTGTGAACAAGGCTGGCGATTCGACATCATGGCTGTGGTTTGCAATGTGTGGGGCTCGCGACTAGTTGCTTGGGAAAGAGAATATCCTGGAAAAGTTATTAAGTACACTTATAATACTCGAAATTTCTTTAAAATTTGTACAACTTTGATAAATATTAATTCGTAATAATCTAAAACTCCGTGCTGAGGGGGTTAGATACCTCCACCGTAGCCTTGCAAGACATAGTAGGTGACGACAAAGGAACCCAGTGCCTTGTGGGTATAATTGGGCCATCCTGTCACTGGTGGACATAAATACAGAGCACTGGTCCTTCAGGTAGCGGTTGGACGCAAGCTTGACAACCTTGCTTTATGAAACAAATGATTGTTTCGAAATTCAATGCAGTGGAAATCAGACAGAATTTTCTAAGAAAGATTACGGCTCGAAAATGTTGCTTTACCCATAGCGATGATGATGATGATGATGATAAATCTAAAATAAATTTATTTTCAAAATGGAGGACTGAAAGAGCTATGAAATCAGATGTGATTAAATCTTTTAGACGGCGGTATGGGAACTGCTGAGGGCTGGTCACGGTAGCCGAGCGGTCGAATCGTGGGTTCGAATCCCACTCAGGGCATGGATGTTTGTGTGCGTTTTTCTGTGTTTGCCTACAGGTAGAGGCCTTGCGACGAGCTGATCACTCGCCCAAGGAGTCCTACCGAGTGTGTAAGATCTAGTAAACAGAAGTGAAATGGAGAGTTTCATGGAGGTAGGCCTAGGCCCAAATGAGGGCTGTAGCGCCAATGGAAAAAGAAATGTGAACTTCTGAACTAGTCTGTCAACTTAATGTATGATCCAGCACAAGAAAGATCTATCCTCTGAGTGCCTCAGGATTATTAGTTAAGCCACTCATTCACAAAGAATTTGTCTACTAATTTCGTGTCGCATAAAATATACTGATGGAACCTTGGGCTGATATCAACACTTTCATGCGTTGTTTCTATGTACAGCCTGTTCTCAATCTAGGAAAGACTGTACGAGTGTTTGTGAATTTCCTTGGAATAAACAGCTGCTATTTCCTTAAACAAAATTAATCAATCAGTTTCTGCGAAGGAGAGCGTTTTCTGTGAAGGAGGAAAACAATATGGAAATATTATTTAGATCAGTTTAACATTCTTGAAAGTATATTTTTCAATATATCATTTTGTTTGGCAGGAACAAGGCAACAGCAGCCATGTTAGTGCAGTATGATGAGATATCTGTGTTGTTTAGCTGTCGGTATGCATCCGGGAAGTCCTGCGACCGTCCATCTTGACACAGGTTCCCTTGGATCTCCTCTGTCTTAAAACAAGTACTGAATTTATTCCTGTATTTCTACTTGCTACTGCGTGCTTCTCACACAGACTCATCACACTCACTTTCAGAGGTGAGCCCTTCCTGAGAAGCGGCCAGTTGTGCAGCTACTCAAGAAATTCCCAGCTTTAATGGAACCCGAAGCTTTATTACCTCATCCTTATCTTTAACCACATCAATCCAATCCATAACATCACATTCTATCTGGTCTTCCCAGTTGACTCTTTCCTTCTGGGTTTCCCAACAATATCCTATATCCATTCTCCTTCTCCTCCATTCGTGCTATATGCCTTTCCCATCTCATCCTCCTTGACTTGATCATTCTAATTATTCTTGGAGAAGAGTGCAAGTTATGAAACTCCTCATTATGCAGTTTTCTCCAACCTCCCGTCACTTCATCTCTCCTCGGTCGAAATATTCTCCTCCTGGAGACCGTTACAAGAATCTTGACACCAAATCTAATTTCACGCTGCATGTTCGTGAGAAAAGTCACCAGACTTTGGTCTACACGTTAGGCTTTAGCCGGATCTTCAGATGATCCGACGAGTGAACAACTGATTCAGTCTAAACAGCGGAACTAAGGAACATGATCGAAACAGTACCTTTCTCACTTGAATTCGAGAGGTATCCAGTTAGAAAATCGGCAAGAACAGCAACGAACCAGAGAGGCTTCCTTCGTGGTCTTCCTCAGTTCATCCAAAGCTTAGATTAGGCTACGACCGCTTCCTTTCACATCTTCCCTAATTTCCTATTCACCAATTATCCAAGCAGTCGTCGTTATATTGTCTGGGTTATTGACAGCATCTTCAAACGAACTGCAAAGAAGTACACATTATCATACACTACCTCAAAACTCTAATTGAGATGGCATTAAATACCGGTCTCGGCGAATCAATCGGTAACACGTGAAACTGGAATGAAATAATCAGAAGTTACTAACACGACAGCTTCAATAACGAGTGGTGGGGCTACCCACCGAATTCTCAGTGGTTGTTACGCTAAAACATTATCAAGACTGGATTTCATTTCGAATGATAATCGGAGCATTTTCAAATGTAATTAATATTTATCAAATGCCGTTATATATTTCGACCTCATCAGTCACTAATTAGTGATATATCACCTGGAAGTTTATTATTTAATCTATGATCAAATCAAGGAGGATGAGGTGGGCAGGTCATGTAGCACGAATATGGAGACAAGGAATACGTATAGGATATTGGTGAGAAAGCCAGAAGGAAAGAGACCGCAAGAAAGACCAAGGCATAGGTGGGTGGACAATATTAGAATGGATCTTAGAGAGATAGGATGACATGGTTTGGATTGGATAGATCTGGCTCAGGATAGGGACCAGTGGAGGGTTCTTGTGAACACGTTCCTGAACCTTTGGGTTCCATAAAATGCTGGGAAATTCGTGAGTAGCTGCAGAAATGGTGGCTCCTCCAGAAGGGCTCAGCTCCATAAGTAAGTAAGTAAGTTGCTCTATTTTTTTACCTTACTGAAATATGCATCCAGTTTTTCAATAGATTTTAACTATTCTTTACGTATTGAAAATGTACTAGAAATATTCCCAAAGGAAATGCTGCTATGGACTGAAGATAATACGAGTAATAATTGATTATTTATTCAGTAAAAGTGAATTATAAAGTACAGTGCTCCTATACAATAAGGTATATATGTCTGAACTGTGGTTAATCTACTAATCATGACTATATTGTCACGCGATCGAGTGACTATAGACGGGGTTTTGATTTGTAGTCGGATTTATTGGATTCTTTATAGTACTCGTGACTACACTTTAAAAATCACTATAACACGCTGTGCTGCTTGGTAACGTCTTCCAACAATGGACGTTTCAACGTTCCCAGGCTCACGTCCTCGCAGACTGACGGTCATGTCACACCAACCTTGTACTCTTCTAACTCAAGACTGACCAGTCCAGTCCAGCTGGCCCTCGTCAGCACAGTCGTTTTTGGTATCGGGCCCCGTCGGGATCTACAGATTTCTCTTCGTTAAGTAGCCTCGACAAGGGCCGCCAGAAAACACCGCTTCCAACCGTTCCTCTACTGCTGCTTGCATATACTTTGCGGCGATCACATAACGCCTACTGAGCCGTTACCTAGCAAAGGGCATATTTGCAGAACCGTTGCATTACAACGACTGCCTCTGCTGATTTCCAAATTCTGGCTTTCAGCAAACATCCCAAAATACAAACATATTTATGTATGAATACTTACGTTGTTTAAGGATATGAATATTCATGTTATTAAAAATGACAGAATAAAGTTAGTGAAATCATGTTGAGATATTGCAGCAATAGTATAATCTCATGCGGTGCCAGTTGCATTGTGGGATGTTGCGTCATTTAGGAACAATACTGTCACGTGTTGCGTGACTTATAGGACGGGTTTCGGACTGGATGATTGGATTTACTGACATTCACTTCTCAGGACTACAAGTAATAGAGCGCTATCGCTGATTTACATATATTACATATTTACATATTCAGCATTAAGCAGGCAGCAGGGTTCTCAGTCGTCAGTAGTTGTGACCTGGAAACGGATTTATAACAGTCTCACTGTCACTTCAAATCACACAGGAAGCCTTCTTTTCATAGCCTAATTCCTTTCTTGCCATTATTCTGAACCTGCTAATTCAATTCAATTCCTCTGGTCCCAAGCTCACATCCCGCCTGACGTCTCGAAACTCGACTCCCTTCTTCTCTACTGAACTCTTCTATATAAGACATTTGCACGGACCAAGCAGAAAACACAGCCTCTCCATTGTTGTGAATACGTGTTTATAGTGCTGTTTTATAGCAAAGGAAGTTATTCGATTGCTGCTACGGTATTCATTGTCGCGAGAATGTGTTTACTGAACCGTTGCCTAGCGATGAACATTTATTCTGACTTCGCTATTTCGGTTTTCTGGGGTCATGTGACAGTAGGAACTGTATTTGAGAGTACGTGAGATTGTTTCGGCAACACTTCTCTTGCAGTGGGACATTATGATAATATTTCAATGGGAGACGAAATTAATGAGTATTAATTACATACGATAATTTTGCCTATGTTCATTTAAGGTGAAATTTAATTTTACTGGTTTTGTACTTATTCAATATCACAGGATGCATCTGCGGATTCTCATTCTGCCAAATTTTCCACAGTAATTAATAATCATCCTATAATCTAGGTGTATTCTCGATAATGAGAGCGTAGTTAGATAACAAACTTAAAAGCATCAGAAGAAATTTTGAATTACTTAATACATTTTCTATTATAATGATAGTTATAGTAGGGAAAATTATCCGTTGAATACCTGAGAACTCCCTATATAATCAGAGAATGTATTGAACAAATTTGTATTGCGTGTATAAAGCATCTGTGTGGGTAAGGCATTCCTAAGTTAGCAATTGTGATAAACAAGACCTTTAACATGGCGACTTCGTTTCCCATTTTATCTTTAAAGTAACTGTGTTTGGCGATACGTAATCCTAAGATAGTGACTCTGATAGTTTTGTCATAATATTGGAGTCACTGGAGGATAACTTCAACCATACCTGAAATCTCGTTGAACACACAGGGATTTTTCTTCCGTAAGGTTGCCTACTGAAGTTAAGAAGTAACTCAAACATGTTTTATACAAATAATATTAACTTCCAGATGACGCTATAACGATCTACTACATAGTCTCGCGATGGCGCACGATTAGAAGTAATTCAGATTGACAACAGTAACAGATTTATGGCTTTCTGTTCCCAAGTAAATGTTTCTTATTGGAAGATCCGTCGGTCACAGTGGACTCTCGGCTTAAGGCATGAACTCGCTTTACTCGCTCGAACACTGGGATCGTAGGTTCGAATCTCACTCAAGACATCGATGTCTGAGTGAGTTTATTCTGTGCTTGTATTGTTCCCTGTGTAAGTAGCGGCCCTGCGTTAGGCTGATCCTCCATTCAGGGAGTCTTACCGACTTCCTAAGATTAAGAAACCGAGTGAAACGAAGCTTTTCGGGGATGCCCTAAGCTTCAAGTGGGAGCAACATGAATAGACAGATAGATAGATAGGATAGATAGGAAAGCGGCCTCCGTAGTCTAGGGGTAACGTTCCCACCTCATGACTCAAGGTACGCGGGTTCAAACCCGGAGGAGGTCGTGGAATTTTTAAGGGGGGAAAAATTCAGGGAACAAGTCCTCCGGGAGAGACTTTAAGCCGTGGGTCCCGTGTCGTAGATTTACGGCACGTTAAAGATCCTCATGTCTCTAGGAGACCTCTGAGCAAAATTAGGCAAAAATTTCCCGCCCAAGTAGTTTCCAATGCCTCTGGTAGATGGGGGAAATATCAGGTACCGACGGCCGACCTCGTTGGCTGAACGGGGCTGATAGCACGCACCAGTACNACCTTCTACAAAACCGAAACAAATAATTCAGCTGAACGACTCAGAGTGATTGCTAATTGTGCACGGAATCGTAAAAAAATATTCTGATCCAATTCCCGAGCATACTTAGCAGCTTGGAAATCACAGTACAATAAAAATAAATAACGCAGAAAACATAGGCCATTTGTGTTGATATAAAACTCACCCGAACGGCCATAACCAGCTCAAAGCGACTGTACTTAACAAAGCCCAGCACAGAATGGGTGAGTACATGAATATATTTCCTAAGGGTAATATTTTCCCAATCGATGCGAGGGGTTTTTATACCTATTCTGCTTTGTGATTGATGTACTCTACCCCCTCTCCTCCAAAAAATTTCCCCCTTCCCTTTATTTTTTCCGTTACGAGCAAAAATAAAAAAAAAAACACCACAATTCGTTTCACCGCAGTTGAATCTGTGTTTTTGACAATCGTTAATTTGGTTTGCACTGCGAGAAAGGATTTTTGTGGTTTTTGGAACAATGATGAGAATATTTGTGGGCTTTTGATAACATGATATTTTATTACTGTCAACATCAAAACTGATGTTATCTTCAAGTCATTTCTGATTACATATTGTTAGTAAGGGGTAACTAAATTCCTTGCAATGCAGTAGCCCACTTTTCAAGTTATATTTCGCTGCAACACGACGCTGACAACAATGCACTTGTCGATTAATCAACTGGGATTCAGCTTTGTCCCTTTGGGGTCCCAAAGCACGTTTCAAAATATGACGTATTTCAAGCAGCTACTCGAAAACAACAATAGTAATTCGAAATTATTTCCTCCTATACATATGAAAATATTTTGTAAACCTCAGATTTATCATTGTTACCCAAAATCGGTTAGGGGCAAACGGTAGAGTAGTTGCTTGAGGCACTATGCTACAAGCCGGAAGGTCGCAGGTTCAAGTCCCGATGAGGTCATTGGGTTATTTTCAATTGACCTAATCCTTTCAGCCACACTATGGTCCTGTGGTCGACTCAGCCTCTAATAGAAATGAGTACCAGGAATATGCTTGGTATATTCTTGGGGGTAAAGGGCGGCCGGTGCGTAGGGCTGACAACCTTACCGCCACCTATGAGCCGATTGTCTAGGAAATGTGGGACCCTCAACATCTGACAACCCTAGGAGCCTTCACGGCCTGTTACAGGGATATTTTTACTTACTTTACTTTACTCAAAATGGGTTATCATAACAACATGAACTTAGGTTGTGTAGCAGGTCACGAACGAGCGAGCAGGTGTTGTTTCAGCGTATCGAGTCTATTCTGTGAACATTGTTATTGTAGATGATATGAAAGGCACTATACTATAAAATCGGAACGTTTACAATCGAATATTTGTGTATGTCCTTAGTGGTAGATGGCGCTAAACGTCGGTCTCGACGTATCATTCAATAACACGTACAACTGGAAATAAATAATGAAAAAGCCGATAGCAATAAAGCTCATGTAGGAAATGATAAGTCCTCCTGTTGAGTTCTCAACGACTGTTACACAAGTTTCTTAATGGAATTAAGAAATGATTAAACCCAGAAAGCACTTTATACTGTTAATTTCAGACTTTTTACAGTACCGTCACTTATTCGAAAAACAACAAATTCAAACCTACGAAACTTCACTTGCTAATATGAGGTTCTCACAGCGATGAATTTGAAGAAAAGTATCTTCTGATATGTGACGCCGTGTAGTGTGGTATAAATGTACCAACGTATCGGAGGAACATATTGGCTCCAGCTTCAACAAGTTCTGCTTGCTTCTTTTCTTCTTTTGCTTACTACTCACCCTGAAGATGGAGGCAGTACATCCTTATGAAAACATCAGGAAACCTCTACAAGTATATACATGTAACTTCTTGTAACTTTACTTGTTCTAAGTGGAGAATTTCGTGCCTAATTTTGAGAGTAGGCACGTAGCATGTGGCACTCTTGCTTGGTGTTCAGGAGACATCGGATTCAAACACCGGGGCAAAAAGAGTTCGTCTCAAATTAAGATTCTACTGTTGCTCTTGACTATTTATAGAAATATACCTGGATACCACCACAAAACCGTCCACGACCGCTTCCTTCTAGATTATTTCTTTTTCCAGATTTACCACAAACCATAGCATTCTATGTTATGTATTCTTAGCTCACTCATTCACTTCCGTCTTCAATGCAACTTGAAAACTATTCACAATCTCTCAATTATTTAAAAAAACATTAAATCACAACCAATTGCCACATGTTTCGGCCTCACTTGGCCATCTTCAGGCAATTATCAACTCTTCGAAACTGCCAGACTCCACTAGGTCTTAGTCGAAACGTTTCAGCGCTATTGCATTATCCTTGTTCACACTAAAACACAATTGTTCAAGAACATAAATCTCTCTCCATGCAAAAGTGATATACGCTCAACTAGTGGGTACATACGTACGAATGGGGCACAAACATGGGCACCAAAAGAGGAAAATAGCGTGGGAACAGAGAATGAGTCATCCGTTATCCGTTGCTGTGGAAATATGCCTAGCGAACCGTTGTCTAGCAAAGAAGTATTCCGGCTTTCAGTCGTCATGTCATAATACCAAATTTTATAAAAATTAATTCAGGCATTCAGAAATTAATAGTTGGATATAGAGACACACAGATAGGATGGAGCTAACATAAGCCTACTTTGTTCAAAATAAGGAAAATAGCCTAAAAATGAAAGTTACGTATGTTGTAAGTGGTATGAAAGAAAGAGCTGAGTAGAACATTTGGGAAAGGGGTATAATATTAAGGGGGATGTGGGTATAGTTCTTTCGCTTCGTCCAATATTGCTAGAATCGTTGCATCAAGGGGCATACGATTGGTGGAACATGTAGCGTTAAAGGAAGGATCAGAAGTTCGAAGTTCTGAAGCGAATGAACACACAGAGGCCAAGTTGATAATGCAGAACACCATCAAACCGACTTTTGTGAAACCGAAGCGTACTATCTTCTGGGATACAAGGCCGTGTGGGCTGTAGAAAGTCAACCGACGTTTCGAAAGAATACATCGCCGCCATCTTTAGTGTCGAAGTATTAGCCGAGCAAGATATGAACTCTGTTTTCCACCTGCTTTCACGCTGGTACCTTGTTCGGCTTATTCTTCTACCCTGAAGAGGGAAGCGATATGTTCCTCCGAAACGTAAGTTAACTATCAACAGACTACACGACGTTATATCCAAGAAGATATTACTTTTCATAACCACCGGTGTAAGCACCTCAAATCCAAAGCCTTTGTGAAACTGTCTGAAAAGTTATAAACAGGATTTTATTTACACAGGTTACCGCCAAGAAGAGGCATTTTGTGGCCAGGGCAATGAACTCTAGAGTCTCATGAAAGAGAAAAATCTTTTTATGAGTTGGACAAATATCAATTTACTAAGAAACATATTATGAGATAGGGGTCCGAACCCTTAAAGTCACAGAGGTTACAATCACCCGATTGCACGCTAACAAATTTTGAATTTTCCCACAGAGGCTAATTACATATGTATTTCTTATATAAGCAGTGGTTACTTCCTCAAATACTATTAAGTAAATGACCTTTGGAAATATAAATGCAGTGCGCTTTCTTTCTGGCAGGAACTGGATTTTTAAATATTAATCATAAAATTTTCGGCTTAATATAGCTCTATCATTGGTACAGTAAAGTTATCCTTGTAACAGTCCATGGAGACATATAGGGTTGTGAGATATCGAGGTCACTAATGGCGGTGAGGTTGTCAGCTTTACCCTCCGCCCACATTTACCTCCAGGAAGATTCCTTGTAGTCATTTTTGTTACAGACTGAGTCGTCCCCAGGGATCTTAGTGTGGCTGACATGATTAAGTCAATTAAAAATCCAGTGACTTCATCGGAAATTTAACCCGCGACCTTCTGGACTGTGGCATACAACAAGTTTAACTGCAAAGCAGCGCTTCCAACACTAACACAAAAACTCTTTATCACATGCAGCATGGCTCCTGCTCATGATTTTTCAGCTTATAATGAAGTCTCACTTCCTAACCCTATTACCCCTTTCACTTCCCAAAATTTTACCCCTCTCAAATGCACCTCTATCACATTGATGAGAGGGCAGCGCGCCGGAACCTTCAAGATAGGAGATTTGTTCCTTTCCCCTCTCTAAATTGCAGTGTCTGTCACTGCCCCCCACTCCTCAAATTTTCTCAACCTTCTCTCATTCTTCTTCAAGCTTCAAATAGAAACCTGCCATCTTGAATATTCCCTTCTAAATTTAAGTAGTTATTTGCGTTTTTAAACTACACAGAATATCTAATAGACATGTGATGCATTCGGTATCGAACTGGAAAGTTGAGGTTATGTTTCCGGATGGAGAGATTTTGGGGGTTGTCTTTCTCATATCACGCCTATTCTCACTGTTCATGAAGCACTGAAGTTCATATCACGGACGATACTTCAATGTCTTACGCAGAAATACATCAGCATAATGAGCTATATGCTTATTGTAACTTCCTTCTAACTCTCTGAGCTATGAGACCAATTACAGATACATTTCAAGAGTTCAAAATTATGCAATAGGCCTGAGAACACGGGCTATTATATCTACAGCATATTTTGCAACTCACACAGAGTGTGGTTTGTTGGTTTATTGAGAAGAGTAAAGATTAAACTTCGGAAAGTATTACATTGCGGAATATGATGTAATAAAGTCTGGTAGAAACTTAACGACGTTTCGGAAAAACACTGCCTCTAACTTCAGGAATCATTATAAAGCAGCCAAGTCTTACTAGTCCATTACTTGGCTTACTGTTCAACAGTGAATAAGGAACCAGTGTATTCGTCCGAACGGTGAGTTGATTTCTACCGGACTACACGGCGTCATGTCTCAGAAAGGACACTTCTTATAGTTGCATTAATGAGAACCTCAGCTGCAACAAGAATTAAGGCTGTTCGCATTATAATCTGACTGGTAAATTCGAAATTTATTTTCATATTTGTAGGTATAAAAGCAATCCAATTTACTTCATATCAGAATTACACAAGGTCCCTTTAACATGGAAATACATTACGAAAATATCATTAATTATGAAAAACAGAAGCGTACAAAAATTCTCCTCACTTTATCGTAAATATGGCGCTCTGTGATGAAACAAAGTAACACTTCCTGAAATCTGGTACGAAGTGAGGGGATAAATTTTTTTTCTAACAAAATGGCTAATAGTAATCATTAATATTCTGAATAAGTAAGGAGGACAACAATGGAACTAAAATTTACACACAACAAACTGAATTTCAAAAGCCATAAGCATTACAATATACCTGAAATTAAGAATGATTATAAATTATTTAATTGTAATTACACTAAATTGCGTCTCATTTCGTCACTGAGGAGAGACAAATATTTATGAACACAAATACGCAATGACCACTAACAAATCGACAAGCATGCAGAAAGAGACTCACCAAATTCTGGAAAATTAGAATAGTTGCCCAGAAGAGGCATGTCACTTACCTGAAACAAAAGAAAATATACCTCAATTTGCTTCACTTAACATTTCGTCATTTTCGTTAAAGACAAAAACGTGTAGCGGATCATCATATTAATTTATCGTTTCTTAGAGTGACTGATAAAACCATGATAAACTTTAATGAAGATAAAAGATTCTAATTGTAATTATTCTGCCGAGATTCAAACCGTATTCACCCAGAATACAAGACCTGATTTCTAGCCACCAGGCCTACAGGCAGGCTTTCTTATTTTTGTGACTATTCTAACGTTCTGTTTCTTCTCCCAAAATAAAGCATCTCTGACTTATCCCATAACTATTATTCTCTGTCACTCGTAAAGTAAAGTTTTCCCTTGCTTAGTTAATTAAGTACCACACCATGAAGACGCATGGGGGAGCGAAATTATAGCTCCAAGTTTCTTGACCTCAGCAGTAGATGAAGGTGGGTGATCAGATTCACGTTCCGGCTGGTTTATTCCTGAGGAAAATGCCCGGGGTAACCACTGAATAAGATACCGGGTGATCCTCAAAGCTGGTTCCAACGTTATTGAGAAGAGAAGGATCTCTTATTCTTGCCGAGAATCGATCCCCGGTTTGTAGTCCGTCTCTTCCCTCTCCTTCACTAGGGATAACGCGCGGTCCTGGCGAGTTTCGTCACAGCAAACGCAATACAAAATCTGACTTAAAGATATCGAAAAACCAGAATACAATCAGTAACATTAATGTTGATGGAAAATAGGTTATCTAGCACAGAATTATGGCAGAATTTTATCGTTCTATGAATATAAGCAGAAAGAAAAGTCGTGATCTATTTCAAAGCAGTCTTCCAGAAATCCCCCAAACCGGGAGTCAAGAAAAATACCAGAACAGACGGTGTCCTAGCTAATATTTGAACCGTGAACCTCTAGAAAACGGTCAAAATCGTTACGGCTTTATTCAACTTGCTGTGTCAAAATTTAAACAGGATGTTGCAGTGAACAATACTGTGTTCCACTCTTCCTTTCCGTAATATCTGAGAAGTTGGATGTAAGATGCTGAAACTATGCCAGGAGAGCTTCCATATTACAGGGTAACGTTTTCACCGTCCGCAGCCAATGTTGCAGCCCCTCTCCCACTCTCCCGCACAGAGACTCAGCTCAGGGCTATCACGGTGTTGGCGGTGATCATGGCTTCCATTTGCCTCATCCGCACACTGAACAGTTCCGCAGTGGTGGGCCTGGGTGCAACTAACCCACTGACAGACAGCAAAGCGCCCAGTAATTTCGGGAACTAACTGAAATGTAATCTCTTTCTTGAGCACTGTACTCTCTTCGAGAGATATCGGGGTCAAATCTGAACCAATTCAAATAAATATAAAGTTCTGTGAAATACGCGTGTCACTAAACTGTATAATTAAATTTAATTCTTAATTATTTACTCGCAAACTTAACCCAAAGGCCAATTACAAATTAAGCACGAATAAAGAAAAGAAACAAGAACGCAAGCAAACAAAATACAAGAAGTTCTGGGAAGAACTAATAGCCTACATCACTTCGATACGACAAGGACGGCATAGAAAACGACGCGCCCAAAAAAGATTCCATTGTTATGTGTGTATTCATTGCCGCGGGAACGTGTTTACTGAGTCATTGCCTAGCAACCGGAAGTGGATACAAATACAAACAGACTGATGGGAAGGTTTTATGAAGTTAACCGTTGAGATGCTATGATTTCATAAAGACTGGTTCAGGCATTCAAATGCTGACAAGGGAAATACAGACAACATGAATATCACGTAAGCTTACATTTATTTTTTTAAATAAGAAAATTAGACTGAAACAGGGCAATTTATATCATGCGAATACTATTACTACTACTACTACTCATAATAATAATAATGATAATTATAATATAAATAATAACTATTTCCTTAACAAAAATATAAGTTTTCATTAACAAGAGAGAAACGTAATATATTGTCAAAATTTTTTAATGTAGTGTGACTATTGAAGGGGTTTCGGATCGGTAACCAGATTTACTGGACTTTTTGATACAGCGTGTGACTACACTTTACAGTTCTCTATGACACACACTAGTGTCCACTGTCAAGTCTTCACTAACCGTTGTTCGGTAGCGGCTTCCAACGGCGAACGTTCCCCTGCCTCTGGGTTCGCGAACTATCCGCGTGCCTCAGCTACCAGCTTCTAACAACAACAGCTCAAAACAACTGAACCTCAGTAGTCCTGTAACACTCACCAACTCATCAACTCACCAACTTACCAACCACTACACTAACACATAACTTGCCCTGCTTATAACACTTCGGCAGGGAACGCACAGAAAACACTTCTCCTCTGTTGCTGTTTACGGGCCGCTGCCTAGTAATGGCCGTTCTATAGTTACTTATTTCGCGGTCGTTTCCTAGCAAACTGTCTACATGCTACAATCATATATATGTATATATCTACATCGAACAGGGCCTACAATTATTTTAATAACCGGAAGAACCATGCTTAATGCCAAATATGAGAGCAGCAGACAATTCAAGTAAAAACAATAATACAAACATGTGAAGTTGCTCCTGTGCTTAACTAATTAAGCACCACAACATGAAGCTGTATAAGGGACAGGAAGTATAGATCCAGGCTTTCTTGACCTCGGCGCTGGTTGGAAGTGAGTGTTCAGCTTCTAGCCCTGGCCCCCTTACCCCCGGGAAAACAACCCCTGGTACCCATTGGATAGAAGTCTGGTTAGGCCTCAGAAGAGATTTGGACGACATTGAGAAGTGAAATTTCTTGTACCTAACGAGACTTTAATCCCGTCCCCACCGTCCTCCAGCCCGTAGTCAGTCGCTATACCGACTGCCCTGTCCCGACCTCCAAGAATAATACTCCCAAATTCCGTCGCCCAGAAATAAAATTTTCAGATATTAAAGATTAAATTATCTGACATGCCGGTTTGTCA
>NW_019720162.1:706064-714866 GCF_002891405.2 Cryptotermes secundus
TAATTTCTAAATAACAGAGCGATTTGTTTGGATTAAGCTTTTTAAGGACAAAACGTCGAGTAATACCCCAAATTCATGAAAGCAAATGATATTTGATAACTTTCCCATCGCTGGAAACTTCCAAACCTATTTAATTCTCAAAACATTGAATTATACAGTACAAAATTAATTATAAATATTTGTCGAAGGGAACCCATACCGGAAATGCTTCCAACTGGAATGCTGAAGGAAGTCGGTTCTAATTCCAATTTGAGACCGGATATTTTCATGAAGTTTTCCTGTCACTTTCGTAAATTCTTGGAGAGAAGCCCCAGGATACAGCACCGTGAAAACCTCAAACATTCCTTCCATGTCCTCCAAAAATTCATAAAGTTTTACCAAACGTTTCTAGCTGGAAAGTTTCATATTTATTTATGATTTACTTAACGGCGGACGGAGCTATTTATTCCAGCTATATATATTGCGGTATGATTAGTGAACTGAGAGAAAGTTGAAAGGACTCGTAGTGTCCTTTTCCAAGGTACTGTTCTGAAAAGGATAAGGAAAACCAAAAAAATAAAAAAAACTTTATGAGTGTAGTCTGTGGCCGGAACGAGAATCGAAGCTGGTATCTTTAAATTATAAGTTAGAATCGTTACTGCTTGGGCCAGCTTAGCCGGGAGCAAGGTAAAACTGTGGCAACACCATAGCTCAAGCGGTTAGTCGCTGGTTTCCCACCGCGACAGCCTGGGTTCGATCCCGTGTCTGGTCAAGTGGGATTTGTGGTGGACAAAGTGGCGCTGGGGCGGGTTTTCTCCGAGTACTTCGGTTTCCCCTGCCAATCTTCATTCCACCAAAAATTCTCCATCATCATAATCACCCGGAGCAGGCTACAATAGGCCAATCAGTGGCCGCCGTGCCGAGTGGATTCAGTTGGACTCCACCCCCCACTAAACGAGAAAAACTGTAAAATAGTTGCCAGCCAGTACCAGAGAGAACTCTTAACAAGCTCATGAAATTTCCTTTCCTTTCACATTATGTTCTTCTGGGATGTGATGCCGTGAAATCTAATAGACAGAAGGACATGTTGAGAAACTCGCTTCTTTCATCACAAGGCGTAAATTATCTCCGTAACAGGCCTTGGAGGACCACAAATTTATGAGAGGTCGAGGCTCCTGTATTTTATAGAAAATTGGTTCAAAAATGGCGGTGAAATTATCAGCCTTACGCACCTGCCGGCCGCTCTTTACGCCCCAGAAAGATTCCTGATACTAATTCCTGTTAGATCCTACAAAACCGGAATCTTAATAGTCATAGTGAGAAACTCAAATTGTATTCCCGACTTGCTTTTCTTTAACGAGAGAGAAGGAATCAGTACAAGAGCATTGCACGATCTTTCTCATAAACGCTTGACGGAACATAGATTCTAGCACGTCTATTGAAACAGTCTTTTACTTTTAGGATATTGTGGATATGAAATAGTGTTTTGGCCCACTGCCTCTATAGACGACGAAAATTCAGTCAAATTCGGTAAAACCGATTTTGACGAACGTGACGTTTCGCTTTTGGGTTGCCAGACGGCGTATCGTTATTTCCTTGAAAATACCAGCATTTCAGTCTCATTACGGGAGATGTTGTTCTTACAAATTATTGGAATTCTATCAACACTGGTGTAGCCGTTTTCGAGGAAATCAAATTTTGTGTTTGGAGCGAGTATGAAGAATTTTAATTTTTGTAGGGGCTACAATATTCAGATTCACAGATCACCGACTCATGGTTGACGAACTCTTGAATACAGATTAAGAATAAAATCCTTCACAATTTTCAGGCGCTACCGAGGGCCACATATACTACTTTACACACATATACCCATACATATATGCATAAATAGAGACAGACGGCATTCTAATAACCTGATGATAAGTGATATGCTTCGACCTAAATCATTACAACTTGAATGTAACTGTGTGTTATGGCAAATTGTATTAAAACCCACATTCCCCGATCCTGCGGAACTGTAAAAAGCACCAATGAAACACTAAGACCCGGTGCTTAGTGTAAGTCCAGCCCCGAATCACAAGCTGGTCTCCTCCACTCCTCCAGCACGACATAACTCGATATGCAAGCAGGAGCTACACAGAATCTAGATTCTAGCAAAAGGGCCCCAGGGATGCAGACATACAGGAGGGAATTTTCAAAGGAAGGAGAAGGGAGGTGGGGCTCAGAAAGCTGGAGGAACCTCCCCGTGAGGGGAGATGCTAAATACGGCACGCTCGAAAAAGAAAAAGTGCGAAGAAAGTGAATGGTTTCCAGCCAAGATGCCGCAGCGTGCTATGTGATTCGCTTCGCGTCAGCCGACCGTCCCAGCCCAGTGGCCGACATCAGCGCATTCTGCTTCAAATTCGTACTCTCACGTGTAGAGTGTGACTGCAGACAGGACACTGTAACACACAACTCGTAACTTCACTTCATAAATCACTGTCACACAGAGATTAGTGTTCTCAGTCACGGTCTTTACTGCGTTGCTTGGTAACGGCTTCAACAGTGGACGTTCCTCTGCTCCTGGGCTCGTGTCCTCGCAGGCTGGCTGCCATCTTACACCAGCATCCTTACTTCTCTAACTCTCATCTCGAGCCTAGATAATAATCAAAATCAAATTCAAAGTCACACTGCGACTGACGGTCAGTCAGTCAGTCAGTCAGTAAGTCCCGGTGTCGAGCCCCATCTGAGGCTCATGACCAGATATTTATTACCATTAACAGTTACTGTCTTGTTTCTGTGGGGCGCCCTCTCTGACCAGAGGACGGGTCTGCTTTTTGTATGTACTGCTGGCCCCTGCCAGTACAGTCTTTCTCGGGTCTGAGTCCCTTGGGACTCGAGACCACATTTTACTGTCTCAGATTTGAGACTTCCCTTACAGCTATTCCTCGTTATATAGCCTCGGCACTGACTCCACTGAAAATACCGCTTCCAACAGTTATTCCATTGTTAGGGTGTTACACAACCGTTACCTATCAATGACTATTTCACGTGCTCCACACTTATCGCTTTGAGCAAATATGACACGATATCGTAAGTCGTTTCATGATAGAGAGGGTTAGCATACCGGTAACGCTCTAGGCTGGTATTTGGGAGATGCTTGTTTCGAATCTTAGCCGGGACATAGTCTATACTGATCGAGATGTTTCTTAGTTTCCGCCATTCCCTGTAGGCACAAATTCCGGGACGATATTTGCAAAGTCTGTTTTCTTGCAAATTCCTTCAAATTCATCAGACATCTTATCATCAGTCGCTATATATATTCTCGGTAGTGACGGCGTAGATAAATAATTAAATAAAATAACCGAAAATGGAGACGGAATATGCCTCCGAAACTTCGACGAAGACGCCCTCATATAAATGGTGGAAGAACCCAGGAGCAGAATCAACAGGAACAATGGAAGATCGATTCTTTGAAAATGTCTTCTCATTCCTGTACCTAAAGAAGTGCAAATCTAAGGGTGCACGAGAATACTTTAAAGATTTTGTGTTCGTGTAGTTTTGTAGGCAGATACTGATGTTTCGCAGGAACACGCTACCTTTGTCTTCAGGGTTTAAAGAGTGTGAGAAGATGGAATTTGCACGGATTAAAGTAGGTTACAACGGAGGAAGGCATTTAGACCCAAAAGGGATATCAACCCTAAAGTTAGAGACATGTTCTTCCGAAAGACCACAGAGTGTCAGAAGACAAACTGGAACTCAACACTTCAATTTTTCGCCCCCTTTAAGGGTTTCTTAGTCCCAATACTCTCATTTATGACAAATTGAAACTCTTCTCTCTTGTTTATTCTTGCCTGCTACTTTCATTTTCAGTTATCGTAAATCATTGCAGCTACCTCAGTACGGGGATTCCCACTTTTCATCTCCTTCTGATTTATTTAGAAATGTCTTAGTCGACCCATCTTAGAGAAGTACCACTGTTCTGACTTTCTCACGGACGTAGCATAATGTGAAAGTGCTGTGGTTGCAAAACTGAAAAGAATGTACAAGTTTTGAGCCCCTTAGAATATGAAGCAGCGTCTGGGCTGTCTCTTTACATGTGTAGCGTATGTGCGCCTCTGTAACATTCTATCGTTTAGACGAAATGATTCCATTTTCCGTATTTAAGTGTTTATCACAAGGTAAAGCTACCATTGTAACAGACAGCGGAGGCCCATATGGTTGTGAGACGTCGAGGCTCGCACATTTTCTCTAGACAATCGTCTCACAGATGTCGGTGAGATTGTCAGCCTTACGCGCAGGCCGTCTATAACACCAGGAAGATTCCTGGTACTCATTTCTGTCAGAGGCTGAGACGACCTCAGGGCCACAGTGCGGCTGGAAGGATCAGGTCTGCAGTCGGTACAGAGACTAGCTACAGGCTGGACGAGAGAAAGGGTTGGAGTTTGAGTCTAGCAGCGTCAAGAACATTCTTTTCTCCACGACGTCCAAACCGCCTCTGGGGCCCACCTAGTCTCCTATCCATGAATGCCGAGGGTTCTTTTCCCGGGGGTGAACCTGACCACTAACCTCCTATTACTGCCAAGGTCAAGAAAATGTGGATCTATACATCCACTCCCCTATACGTCTACATAGCATAGTGCTTAATTAGTTAAGCATAGAGAGAACTTTACATTTATCAATCACACCTGGGTGACTGATGAATATGGACCTTCTGGCCTTCCGATGAACTACAGAATCAATAATGCAATTTTCTCTAAACCCGCTCAGATAACTGTGATTACATTTCAGTAATTTATGGAGACTATCGCCCTAAAAAAACGGCTTAGGTGGTATCATCAGGAAAATGATGACATGCCCACTAGCAGCCCAAACTCGAAACTCCAATTGGCTCGATATCTTCTTCACTCATACTGCTCGAATTTTTGTGATATATAGAGGAGCAATGGACACAAACACTAACGCTGTGATTTACGTCACGTGATAGTCAGCTTTCGGAAACACTTCTTTCAGAAGATAACTCGGGGTTTATGAAATAATTAAAGACAATTTATTACGCAAGTCGAATATGTCGCAGGTTACGTGACCAGGAGCCAACAATATTCTACCGAACAAAAACTGATTTATTTCCAAGGTGACATTGTTGAGATCAGTCGTGTATATGAAGCATTTCTGTGCCTATACAGAAAAACATGCACTGGGGTTTTGAGACCACGCTTCTGAGAGGAACATTTGGACGTAAAAGGCTGTTTCGAGAAAATTACAGGAGGATGAGCTTCATAATTATAACTCTTCAATCTAGCATTAGTGTGGGTGTGTGGTGTGTGATTGCAGGTGTTTTGTGAGTGAGAGTGTTTGGGTATGTGGGTGTTAATGTTAGTGATAGTTTTTGGGGATGAGTGTTTGTGTGTTTTTGATTAAGTGTATGGAGTTTTGGGTGCGGGTGTGTGTGGGTGTGTGTGTTGGTGTGCGTGAGAATATGTGTGAATGTGTGTGTTGGTGTGCGTGAGAATGCGTGGGTGTGTGTGAGTCAATCTTTTTGCGTGTTGGTGTGTTTTGCGAGGGTGTGCTACTGAGTATGTGTGTGGGGGGAGGGGTGTGCGTTCGTGCGTGAAAATGTGTGTGGGTGGTGTGGGGGTGCGCGTGAGAATATGTGTCTGGATTTGGATGGGAGTCGGCATGTCAATTTCCTCTTACGTGTAACTTATATAGAATATGTGGAACACAGAACGTGCAACATAAACATATTTTGAGTTCTGGAAGTTATCAAGATCATAAAGATATAGACTATAAACTATAAAGATTATTTTTCTTAAATGTGATACCGTATAGCCTGTTAGATATAGTCCAGTTTCAGGAATTCTACCTTGAACAGAATATGACAGGTTCCCCGAAACGTTAGTAAATATCTACCAGACTCCAAGGAGTCATGACCCTTATTATTTATCTGTAATTTGTATTTTACAGTCTATCAGTAACATACGTACAACTTCATACCTACAATACAAAAATTTACAACAGAACTGTCACCATACTTCCCTATAAGACGCAAGAAACCACCCATACCATAACAAACAAATAAGGGCCACGCCATAGCTCAAGCGGTTAGTCGCTGGTTTCCCACCACGGCGGCCCGAGTTCGATCCCGGGTCTGGTCAAGTGGGATTTGTGGTGGACAAAGTGGTGCTGGGGCAGGTTTTCTCCGAGTACTTCGGTTTCCTCTGCCAATCTTCATTCCACCAATTGCTCCACAATCACCTCACCTATCATCTGGGGTTGGTACAATAGGCCAGAAGTGGCCGCAGTACAAGGGACTTAGTCCCACCCCACTAGCAATAAAAGAAATACGTATTGTGACGTGGATGGCGCAACAGGAAATAGGGGTCACGTGAACTTTCCGGCCTCGCGGGTGACATCACATACCCTCATTCCTTCCATCATTACGCAACGCTCGGTAAACATCCCCTGCCTCGCGGTGACGTAACAGAAGAGCAACTGTGTCTGGTAACCATTGCCGCGGTGACGTAACAAAATCGGAGCAATTGCCGCTGCTACGGTAACAGGCCAGTCATCACTCCGTCAACCTCCCCCACAGTGACGTAACAGAACTTCCCACTGTGACGTAACAAGGGGTAACACGAGGAAACAGGGAACGGTATAAAAAGCCGGCTGAGCAGTATGTGAGAGTGTGTGATCAGGAGTGACACAGTGCGGATCGTGAAGTCGCCGAGCCACTTGCAGTCTAGCAGTCGCCGGAGTGAATGGAAACAGGAGAAGTATTTGTGATGTTGCCGATGGCAGTAGTGGCGTAATTGTGAACTGTGTAATTGTGAGAGCAATAAATTCGCTATATTCAATACGGCGTGAAGTTATTTGTCGCGTGACACACCCAACACGTGACAATATAATATTTAATTCACCATTTCACTAATATGGATTCACATTAGTCCAGCATTCTGTGACGACGCTGATGAAATTACTGTAACCATCCAACGATCACACTGATCGAAACATGAATTACTGTAGATAATAAAACAGTATAATCATGTTAATATTAGTTTTATTTACTTACAAAATGTTGTGTTCACTGCCACATTAATATTCCTTTGTTGAGCCACAGGGACATGCAGTAGCGAAGTTGCTTGTGGCACTATGCTACAATCAAGAAGGTCCCGATCAGGTCATCGGATTTTTTAATTTATCTAATCCTTCCAGCCGCACTGTGGCCCTGGAGTCGACTTAGCCTCTTAACAGAAATGAGTACCCTCTTCCTTGGGAGTAAAGGGCGGCCGGGGCGTAAGGCTGACAACCTTACCTCCATCTGTGAGCCGATTGTCTAGAAAATGTGGGACCCTCAACGTCTCACAACCCTATGGGCCTTCAGAGCCTGTTACAGGCTGTTACATTTTTCCTTTATCTTTCTGATGACACGCAACAAAATGCAAAAAATAAGGATGATACGCATATAGCGTCCAATTTCAGGATGACAGAAGAATGATGAATTGAGAGGATTTCGAAGGAAGTCGTAGTATTCTGAGAAGCTATGCCCACATATGCCTGGAGGTTCTGACGAGAAGTCAACTTCAGTCACGAATCTCTCACACACCGAGCAGTTCGCCAAGAGCATAACCACTCTGACGTCATGCTTGGTCATCCAGCAACCATCTTCAGTTTCGTTTAAGGTAAATTTGTAAGTATGATACAAATTCCGTCCTAAGTGCAATAATTTATTGTAGTTCTTTTGTCTTCTTTTCTTCTACACTACATGTTTCGGCCGTAAATGGCCATCATCAGGTGTATACTCTCACGTAGCTGTTACACTGCACGTAGTTTAAAATTTAAAAACTCCAGCTTTCTTAATTGTTCATTTATGTTGTTAATAGGTCCCGATATATCAGAACCCCCTTGCTGATATTTGTCAGACATGTATAAAATCTTTGTTAATTTACATACGTCAATTTGATTTTTGAATTTTGGTATTTTTAAAATCTTCAATTTAATTTTTTTTTTAATTTTAATATTTAAAATTTAACAGGGATACCTGCTCTAGATTTACAGTGCTGCAGCGGCTACTTCTTACTTTCAGCACCGTTCAGGTATTATTCAGGTTTTATTAATACTGTAAATTTGTATTTTGAAACAGCAAATCATGAAATATAGAGGGCCTCCTTTGCTTCTCTTGCCTCTAGTTGTGAACCACTACTCCATCCAAGAAGCCCCCGAAGAGCTTCACAATAATAAAGCACAGAATAACATTCAAAATTTAAATCAACTTTCAGACCTTACAAGCTGAAATATGTATTTCCTTATAACCCTTGTTACATGAACTTAATTGGATTTTCCTTCGGATTCATACGGTCCGGTTCGGAGTTTTAATTTGGTGGTCCAATCTTCAGCCAACGCCGCCTGGCTAAATGGGGAACTGGGGTTCAATTAATGCACTGACCGCGTCTGTGTGTGGGGGGGGGAAACAGAAGGAATGTGACAGGTTGCTTGAGTGGCAGCCGGTGTTACTGTGTCCGTCCGCGTTCTATTACAGTTGAGTGTATTCTCACAGGCATGCGCACGAGAACAAGAGTTACAGTCACCCTCTGCTAGGGTTCCAAAGGACTGGTCCTTGTAAATTATGCTATTATGAATGATTTTTTCTTTGAAGCCACCAAAAAATATCAAATATTGAGCCCAGTAGTTTTGGGTTTCCAAAGGATTGTACCTATCTATCAATCTATCAAACCACCTACCTACCTACCTGCCTATCTATCTATCTATCTATCTATCTATCTATCTATCTATCTATCTATCTATCTATCTATCTATCTATCTATCTATCTATCTATCTATCTA
>NW_019720162.1:714887-759438 GCF_002891405.2 Cryptotermes secundus
TCTATCTATCTATCTATCTATCTATCTATCTGTCTGTCTGTCTGTCTGTCTGTCTGGGTCTGTCTGTCTATCTATCTATCCATCCATCTATCTAATCTATCTAATCTATTTAATCCCTCTAACTCATCTAACACAACCATCTATCTGTTCCTGTTGCTCCCACTTGAAGAACAGGACATCTGCGAAATCGCTTCGTTTCACTTCAGTTTCTTAATCGTAGACAGTCGGTAGGACCTCTTGGATTAAGGATCAGCCGGTCGAAAGACCTCAACCTAACACAAACACAGAATAAGCACAGACATCCATCCATGCCTTGAGTTGGATTCGAATCTATGATCCCAGTGTTCGAGTGAACGAAGACATTTAATGACTTAAACCGCAAGGAAGTTGCGATCGACTTCTTCATGAGGCCTAGCACAACTATTGAAATATATTTCTTTCAAGACACTATAAAATAATCAAGGAATAAGTCAAAATTTAGTTAAAGTGAGCAAAAAAAATATTTTCGGCATTTAGTTTTTCCTGTTTCTTAACTTACATTCTTCTTCTCTCTCTCTTTCACATACTTTGCAGCATCTCTAATTCGTGATGTTTGCACAATCTTGTTGCATTTGAACACGCAACTATAAATTCTGTGTTTACGTTACCTAGTTCAGAACCACGAAGAACAAAGCAATGAATTTACAAAGGCATCTGAGCTAATCCGAAACATTACAAATACCACGCTTGCGACATAATATTGAACTTAGCGAGAGATGGAGGGTGAAAATGAATAAACTCAAACAACTGAGTTCGAGTACAGAACAGATGACAAACGTGCGACACGCAAATTTAGATTAGGGGAGGCATCCCTTGGGTCCAATAAAGCATCTTTTGTCATTACAAAATGGATAACGGTTGGGGGAGAGCATACTGGACCGGAATACAATCAAAATCGAACACAAATGAAGTGGTCATTAACATTTCACATATACAGTTTTGTTAATTACAACATAGTTGCTTTTAAAATGAATCCCCATGGATAAGTGTCATCACTTTTCGACACATATCAAGGGGAAGGTTGTAAGTCACTTCATAGATTGTGTCTAAAAAATTAATGAAAACTTACTTGATAATTCTCTAAACAGCTGTCACAGTGCTTGAAATAGTATGTTGGACACGTCCACTCAACCTGAGTTATACTTCGGACAACGAACAAAACCTAACGTAATATTCTTATAATAAATCAAGTGTAATTAGTAAATTTTAGACATGTGTCTCTCTTGTGACTGTTTCACGGGTTTTGGATCTACCTATAAGTTGACATCACTTTCATTTCCCTTAGATCATTTTAAAATTTTCTGTTTCAAGATTCTCTATTATCCCGCGCAGGTAAACAGGTAAAGCTATCCCTGTAAAAGGCTGTGGAGGTCCATAGGGTTGTGAGACGGTGAGTGTCCCACATTTTCTAGACAATCGGCTCAGAGATGGGGGTAAGGTTGACATGGACGTCTCACAACCATATGGGCCTCCACGGCCTGTTACAAGGATAGCTTTACATTTTTATCTATTGAGCTGTTCATGCGGCCCAAGGCGCCCAGGCACTGGGATGCAACTTCTTAATCCCGCTCTGGTCACGTAAATTTTTCCTGATTTTGTATCACACACTGTGATTGCAGAGGTTTCAAGCGGTCTGGTCGTACATTCGTGGGGTTCTACCTTTTTTCTTAAAGAACTTTCAAGGGAAACATGCTAAGACATTTATGGCTCCGTGTAATCGAACACAACATCAAAATTTGGCATGCATTGGATGACCTTTTAGCAGACTTTCTATACGAATCAGGATGGCCAAGTCTGTACACTGACGGCAAGAGACTGAACATCCGAGGAATCATAGTTCGACTGCCGGCAGAGGCAACAAAATTCTCTCTCATCCATAGCATGAAGACTGGTTGAGCAACCTACCCTCCTTCCTTCATAATGAGCGCTCGTAGCTGTTTTCCTGGGGTTACAGCAGCCGCGGCGTGAAGCTGACCACTCACCTTCATCTAGTTGGTTAGTTATTTAACGACGCTGGCAGTATCTACATTATACAGCGTTAGATCAGAACATGAATGATAAAAAATTAACTGGAGAGGATCTGAAAGGAGGAGGCCGCGGTCTCATGCAGGTACAATCGAAGCACCTCCATGGAGGAACTGAGGATAATCACAAAACACCTCAGTCAGTATTGCTGATGTCCCGTCCGAGATTCGAACCTAATATCTCCCGGGTATTGCCATTAAATAACTTCATGGAGCCGAGCTCTTCATGAGAAGCCGCCAGGTGCGCAGCTATTCAAGAAATTCCCAACTCTCTATGGAAGTCGAAGTTACAGTAACGTGTTCACAAGGGCCCTCCACTGATTCCTATTCTGAGCCAGATTAATCCAATCCAAACCATCCCATCCTACCTCTGTAAGAACCATTTTATTAATATTCACCCACCACGTCTTGTTTTTACTAGTGGTCTCTGTCCTTCTGGTTTTCCCACCAATATCCTATATACATTCCTCTTCTCCCAATTCGTGCTATATGCTCTGCCTATCTCATTAACCTTGACTTGATCATTCTAATTATCGTTGGCAAAGAGTTACAGGTCTGTTGCAGGGATACCATTACTCTACTTACTTGCTCTCATAGTCCTTATATAACAGCCTCTCTGACAAGAGGACGGGTCTGTAGATTATAGTTGCTGCTGACCTTCGCCAGCGCAGTCATTCTCAGGTCCGAGTCCTCAGGTACTCATGACCATATTTTACTGTCACAGATTCGAAATTCCCCCCGATCTGGAGGGCCAGGTGCTCGTATTTATGTCCCCCAGGAACAGGGTGGCCCAATTATACCCCCAGGCACGGGGTTCCCTTTTCATCGTCACCTACAACTCACACGCCTACGGTAGAGGTATTCGACCCAGCCTCCACATGGAAGTTCTTCAAAGGCTCACATTCGGCTAAATACGTGTAATATACAAAAATCCAATTCGCACCTCACAGGAAACACATGACGTCTCCGGTACAAAGCCCAGTCGGTTACTATTGTTTAGGGAAAGAGCCGCTGTTATTTATGAGAACCATTCGGAACAAAAAATTCACTCTATGGTCAGAATCCAGAGTTTTTGTGTGTTAGAGCACGTGGTATATATTTTCACGTGTTGGGCATATAACGCGACAAATAACTTCACGCCGTGTTGCATATAGCGAATTTATTGAACACACGCTCTTACAATCACACAATTTACAATCACAATTACTGCCATCGGCAGTATCACAATTACATCCACTGCTCTCGGCGACTGCTAGACTTCCACTGCACTCGGCGACTTCACGATCCACACTGTGTCACTCCTGATCGCACATTCTCACATACCGTTCCCTGTGTCAACAGCGGTGTCCCCTTGTTACGTCACGGTGGGAAGTGCTGTTATATCACCGCGGGGGAGGGGGACGAGTGTTGACTGGCCTGTTACCGTAGCAGCGACAGCGCTCCGATAATGTTACGTCACCGCTGGCGGGGGAGGGGGTGTCCTGCATAGCACTTAACAAAAGAGGCTGCGTTTTCTGCATGGCCTGTGCAAAGTGATTATAAAGTAAATTTCTGTTTAGAAAAGTAAGTTGTCAGAAGTTTAAAGGGTTCAGCTGAAGAAGAGTTCATTCTTTGTCGAGAACTGAGTCGAGTCCTGGAGATAACAGTCAAATGTAACTGAGAATAAATTACAAGCAATGAATTATACTGTGCAAAGAAGGCTTCATGTGTGATTTGAAGTTAGAGTGAGATTCTGATAAATCCGTTGCCAGGATACGACTACGAAAGACTGAGAACTCCTAATGCGTGTGTAACGGTGAACTGTAAAGTGTGTAGAATAGCGATATCGCTGTATTGTCTGTAGTTCATAGCTGTGAATGTATAAGGCGTCAATAAACGAATCTTGCAATCTAAAACCCCGTCTATAAATCACCCCTGCACATCGCAATATATTAAATGTAGCCTCGACCTTTTCCTTACAACTCATTGCCAATTATTCATTCACTGACTATTCTATGATTCGATGCCGTATGAGCCCCACGGCCTGAGCTGCTGACAGCGAAGTTAAACCACCAATGAAGACGGGTTTATGACAGACTAGTCACCATGTTACTCTGTTCAGTGAATGTGAATCTCTTTTTAGCAACACAGCAGTCTTCACTGTTCCGCAATGGCCATAACGCACAAGCATAACAACAAACCTACAGACATATTGAGATCATTATGAACGATGGTTCGTTTATTTGCTGATATAAAAATATTTTCTTGTTGGAATTATATGACATTCTTAAAATGAGGCTTCAGAAATCTCATTTCTTGCCCGAAGGCCCGGTTTCCTCTAACTAGCCTCGTCTTTTGTACATCCCGCACTCTCTCTCTCTCTTTTTTTAATAACATGCGCACCAGATGACTCACTGCGTGTGAGAGACGGAGGATTAACGATGTCATAGTGTAGCCCCGAGCTGTATACACGGCCCTTTTCCATTCTCTCGTAGTAACTACAACTGCAATCATTTCATTGCTAGGCTCCTCTGTTCTTGGTCTCTGTAGGCTTCTGAAAGAAACCCTACCATTCGGGGTTTCTCGGTTTTTGGACTTCGTCCATCATCCAGTGTTATGAAGATTTCACAGAGTGTGCGCTTCATAAACCTTCACCTGACGAAGGAAACAGATCCAGTTTCCGAAACTCTGTGTCATCTGGAATAACAGACGATGGACAAAGTTCAAAACACCAGTATATAGAGGCATACCTCGGAGATATTGCAGGTTCGGTTCCAGATCACAACAAAAAAGAGTCACAAATTTTTTTTGTTTTTGTTTTCGAATGCATAGAAAATTTATGTTTACATGATATTGTAGTGTATTTAGTGTGCAGTAGCGTTGTCTACAAAACAATGTACATACTATAATTAGCCGGGATAGCTCACTCGGTATAGCGACAGGCTACTGGCTGGACGACTGTGGAGTCGGAGTTCGAGTCCCGGTGGGAGAAGAATTTTCACTACTTCATGTCTTCCAGGCCGGCTCTGAGGCCCACCAGACTCCTAGCCAATGAGTACTGGGGGCGCTTTCCCTGGGGGTAAAGCTGCAGGAGCATGAAGCTGACCACTCTCCTCAAACTACTCCCGAAGTCAAGAAAACCTGTCTATATATCCACTACCCCATACGCCTTAATGACGCAGTGCTTAATTAGTTAAGCATAGGGGCAGCTTTACCTTTTACCTTACTTACTTTAATTAAAAATACGTTATTGATAAAAATGCTAACCATCATCCGAGTTTTCAGCGAGTAGTAATCATTTTGCTGATGGAGGGTCTTGCCTCGATGTTGATGGCTGCTGACTGATCAGGGTCGTGGTTGCTGAAGTTTGGGGTGTCTGTGGAAATTTCTTGAAGACAAGAATGAAGTTTGCCAATCAACTGAATCTTCCTTTCACGAATTTTTTTCCTGCAAAATGCGATACTGTTTGATGGCATTTTACCCACAATAGAACTTCTTTCAAAATCAGAGATCACTGATCACAGATCGCGGTTGTAACAGATGTAGCAAAGATGAAATATTTGAAACATTGTGGGAATTACCAAAATGTGACACACAGACACGAAATGAGCACACGCTGTCGGAAAAATGGCGCCGATAGAATTGTTCGACGCAGGGTTGCCGCAAACCTTCAATTTATAAAAAGAAAACGTAAAATCCGGAAGCGAATAACGCGAGGTATGCATGCACAACATCGCCAGCCTTTACAACTCATCTGAAACTTTGCCCGTCGGATTCCGTGCTACCCTGTTTATATGTAGTTTCGGGCTCCGCTGAAAGTACTACAGACGTGACAATTGATTGAATTTCCTATATAAAAATATGAACCTGGACGACAATGATTGTGAAGATTACTAGCTTATTGGACGTGACGCCGTGTAATTTGGTATAAATTTACAGAAGTTTCAGAGGAACGTAACTCTTCCTTCTTCAGGATTTAGGAATCTAATTGCTGCTTGTTTCTTGCTGGTTAATAGCTTCATTTATTCTTCGATCCTGAAGATGGAGTTGGTAATCATCTGCCAGACTACACGGCTCCTCAATCCAGATGAGATTAGGTTTTAATTTCTAATGGTGGTCACATTTGTGAAGAGTATCATCTTCTCAGAATTGTCGCTATGCAGTCTAGTATAATTACTCTGACGTTTCGTAGGACAGAATATTAGAAACTTCAGAAATTAACTTCAACATATCAAGACACGTGAAGATAAGTTGATATGATCATGAAATTCAAATTAATATTTTTGTTACACTTTAATATGACGGTAGAATTAGAGAAGAATGGAATTCTAATTTCAAAGCATTTACTACGTAATATTGTTCTGTATCAAAATTAATTGTGAAATTATTTCAAAACTTGTGTTTCTCTCATGTGTTGCCCCCAGGAACTACATTTACAAATTAAGTTCTACACATGAAATGCTTATCTGTTTTGCCTCCTACTGTTACTCCTGGGATACAATATATCAGCATGCGTACAGGTTTTAAGATAATTAGCAACTGACTGGGTGCTGTTAGAGTGAAACAACAACAACGATACAGGTCCAGAAACTGCAACACGGACTCTCTGAGTATAAGTGAGCAAAATGTGTTATTCATACTGAAGAAATATAATTTGTACCAAAGTCTGTTTTCGGGGTACTTAAAAAGATTGGGAGGAATGGGCGAGAATTGTGAAGACGCGTTTACGTTTCTCAAAAACGCTCACATGTGCAGTCAGGTTTCGTTTATACAACATCTGATTTCCGTTTCCTTCACTTTATTTTCAGAAAGATATTTCCAACTATCCTGGTACCTTCCCTTTCCAGTCTTAAGGAAATAAATCTCCAACCATATCGCTGTGTAGAAAAGATATCTCCAGCTTGGGCTGATCTGTCGTGCCAAACAAGAAGTGTGAGATTATTGTCAGAAGTGGACATAGGTACCTTCACGCTCTTCCATGCTTGTCTGTGAGTAATACGAACCGACACACTCACTACTTCTATATCAGTCCTGAAATTAAACTCATATTGATATAGGACGGAGCGCGGGTTCCGGCAGAGTGTTACATTGTCTGGCGAGGGAAATGCATGGGGTTCATACCCTATCCCCCGTGTGTCGTGGTTTCTAATGGAACTTGGTGCTGTGTGCCCTCCGGCCATGTTGGGTCGGGAACAGTTCAACAGTATTATCCATACCCAGCAAGGAGAGCAACCCTGGGGTTGCTGAGGAGTGGAGGAAAAAGGGGCGAAGGGGAGTGTATGTGTGTGTGTCTGCTGAGTGAATAGGCCATTGTCTTTCGGCAAGGCTCTTCGTGCTACATGGATTTAATACGAAAGTGACATAAGTGAATGAAATTCTATACACATACACGTTCACAATCCCACAAGTTGATTTAAAGGTTTTGGTCAAATTTTTATTTTCTTTTGATAAAGTATTTGAATTGAGATTTCAGAACATTTCTACCCAACTACTATGGAAACTACAGCAACTGAAACCAGTCTGAGAATACAGAATGCTCGCTGTAGCTTGTTGAGGCATTAAACTACAAGCCGGAAGGTCACACTTTCAAATCCCAGTAAGGTTATTGGATTTTTTAATTGACCTAATCTTTCCAGTCGCACTATGGCCTTGTGGTCGACTCAGTCTCTAACAGAAATGAGTATCAGGAATCTTCCTGGAGGTAAAGGGCGGCCGCCGCATAAGGCTGACAACCTCACCACCATTTGTGAGCCGATTTTCTGGAAAATGTGGGGGTCTCGATGTCTCATAACCCTATGGGCCTCTGTTACCTTACCAAATATTCTCAAATCTGTAACAAATAGGGGTGCTAGGAATATCAAACTTTTGAAATGAAACAAGTGACTTTCGCCACGTGACTCCCATACAATCACTCCCTAATCTATTAACTCACTTAATTAACTGGCTATGCTTCGGCTTGTATTTCCGTGGAAGGCGGACGCCTGCCGGCTCTCTTCCACGCGAGGGCCCATCATTCTACACGTAAAAAACATTATAACCTGCCCTTCTTTACAAAAAAGGAAAGGTGATCTACTGACGTGAGTGCCCATCCTATGTTTTGCGACTGACACACTCTCTATGGCACAGGCGTAGTTAAGTTCAGGAGAAAACAGAAAACATTACCCGTATGCATAATCATCTGTCCAGTCTCTACTCACGGTTGTTTCAAGAGCTGATGTTAATAGTGGCATACTGATTTATGAATGCTAAGTAAGCCAGGTGGACCGAAGAGGCAAGAAATTATAAGAGGTTGGAGAAAACTGCATAATGAGAAGCTTCATAATTTGCACTCTTCGCCAAGTATAATTAGAATGATCAAGTCAAGGAGGATGAGGTGGGCAGGGCATGTAGCACGAATGGGGAGAAGAGTAATGCATATAGGATACTGTGGGAAAACCAGAAGGAAAGAGACCACAGGGAAGAGCAAGGCGTAGGTTGGTGGACAATATCAAAATGTATCTCAGAGAGATGGGATGGGATGGTATGGATTGGATTGATCTGGTTTATGATAGGGCCCAGTAGAGGCCTCCTGTGAACACGGTAATGAACTTTCGGGTTCTATAATATGCTGGGAAATTCTTGAGTAGCTGCAGAATTGGCGGCTCCTCAAGAAGGGCTCAGCTCCATGAGTAAGTTAGTAAGTTGACGGTTACGGTCTTGTTTTGTGGGGCGCCCTCTCCGACGAGAGGACGAGTCTGTTTTTTGTATATGCTGCTGGTTCTTGCCAGCGCAGTCTCTCTCGGGCCCGAGTCCCTTGGGACTCGCGACCATATTTTACTGTCTCAGATTTGAGACTTCCTTTTTCGTCGCCTCCTACGACTCGCAGGGTCACTGTGGAGGTATTCGACCCCGCCTACACACGGGTGTGCTCTCTTGAATCTGCTGGTGTTCGTTATATAGCTCCGGAACGGACTCACAGAAAATACACGCTATCAATTTGGGAGTGTTGCGTGTTACATAGCAATTGTTGTTTCTCTGGTTCCACAGTTCTTGCTTTGAACAAATACGCCACAATATGTTATATAGTGCAACGTATGTAATTCGATCAACAGAATTAATTACTGCATGCAGAGGAACGTAAGGGCTCCTCTGCGAATCATGCCCTTGGATCATCACTAACGAAACTACAGGATGAACCATATAGAAATATTTCCCGAGAAATAATTTGCAGAAAATGGCAATAGAAGTTTAAAATTCTTGTGGCGTACTTCACTTCGCTGTCATCAGCTAAAATTTATGAAGGCGAATAATAAGATGACTGATGATTGATGAACTGAAATGATTTGGAAGGAAGAGGTTGTGGCCTAATCGAAATGCTATTAGCCTCATAGGTAAAAGTTAAAGAAGCTATCCCCCTGTAAGAGACTGTGGAGGCCTATAGGGTTGTGAGACGTCGAGGCTCACATATTATCTACACAATCGCCTCACAGATGGCGGTGAGATTTTCAGCCTTACTCTCCGGCCGCCCTTTACCCCGCAGGAAAATTCCTGATACTCATTTCCGTTAGAGGTTGAGTAGACCATAGGACATAGCGCGGCTGGTAGGATTAAGTGCATTAAAAACTCTAATGAGCTTATCGGGAAACAAACCCGCGTCCTTCCCGCTTTTAACATAGGGCCTTAACCAACTACGCTACCCCGTTACCAATTTGCCTGGTAGGACTGAGGATAAGCACGAAAATCCTAAATCAGAATAGCTGTAATCTCAGCTAAAATTCGAAACTATCACTTCCTGTTAACGCTAAACTAGCAATCGTCAGTTACTGTACTTTTCTATGTATATTTATTTTCTTCCTGTGACATTTTGGAGTACCCCCTTTTCCTCAGATTCAGACGAGACAGATGCCGCTAATAACGGGTTTGTAGGCTCGTCTCCATCCATCGGCTGTACCGTGGCTCCATTTCCAGCTAATTCCATTATTCACGGTGTGTAATTAAAGTAACAAAATACAGGCTGTTTTATTTTCTCTCCCTCTCTGAGGGATGAAGTTGAACACCAAAATAGCTAATGGACCAACAAAAGATTAGGTACGCCCGGAAAAATGCTAGGCGTGTGTCAGTCGGTCGCCTGATATATATCAGCTAACAGGCGGACTTACCCGCTCAATGCCTGTTACGTGCTCCTTTTTTTACGTAACAAAGCACCCTTTGGCCGGTAACTGCTACACGGTTTAACACGAATTTTATCTACACAGCACCTAATTACGCACGTAAATAGATAGCGCTAGTAGTACACGTATTAGCTAAAAGGAAATGTGATATCCTTATATTTGAAAATCACAACTGGTGAAAGACGCACTTTAGCTGTTAATTATATTGCGGAATTTAGATCCGTTGCTAGGCAACGACATCGAAATAAGTAGCTATATAATATCGTTGCTAATTGTTCTGTAAAGAACGGCCGTTGTTAGATAACGGCTGCAACACACATACAACCTACAGAATAGCTGTTGGAAGCGGTGTTTTTTGTGCGATCCGTGCCGAGGCTATATAACGAGGGCCAGATACTGTTGGAAGAAAGTCCTGAGACGATAGTTATAAAAGCAGGAAATTGGTGCGAGATAGCTGCCAGCCTGGGAGTTAGTTGTGAGACAGTCGCCGGCCAGTAAGGACACAAACACGGAAGATGAGGAATCTGTGACGTTGGAAGCCGTTACCAGGCGACAACACTGAAGATGCTGCAGACTGAGAAAACTGAACTACGTGTTGTAGTGAACTACAGAATGTAGCGATAGCGCTGTAATTACTTGTAGTTACGTTCTGTAAGTGGTCAGTAAATCCAATTACCAATATAAACACCATCTATATTCACTCTATCACGTGGCAGTACCTAGTAACCGTTACCTATGCTTGACATCGTCATCTTTAAATAAAATTATCAGTAAATAAATTTATCAAGACAGCGCCCTGGACACTCGAAAAAGGGCCCGGGTTCCGCATTGCGTCGCCCTGTCGCTGTAGAGCTCTGCTGATGGAAAGAAGTAGGAGGACATTAGAACTGAGCTAGAGTTGAGAGAAATGGTACGCACGTAGAAAACACGAATCTCACAGTAACACTAAGAAACAGATAAGGAAATACAAACCTTGCAGAAGAAGAGAATTGAGGTCTCCGAATATGATGGAGACTTAAGAGATTTTTTAGCTTGATGAATAAGATGAAAAATATACTGTTTATTTTTACTGTACCGCAACTGTTTTCTTTTCAGCAAGGAGACAATGAACCATGGGCATCGGAAACAAAGTGGGGAGAGCTTATGAGGCACCTGATTCCTGATTCTTTTGGAAAATATTCAAATTAGAAACAAATTAAAATATACCAAATAGAAATACGAAAATTTAAACGGGAAATGTGAAGGTAAATTTGTCCCTCTGTTTAACTAATTAAGCACTAACCCATGAAGACGTATGGGGGAGTGGATGTATAGATGTATGCTTTCTTGAACACTAGTTTGAGGTGAGTGGTCAGCTTCACGCCCCGACCGCTTTATCCCCATGGAAAACCCAGCCGGTACTCATTCGATAGGAGGCTGGGTGGTTCCTTGAACCGGTTTGGACTACGTGGAGAACAGATAAAAGTTTCCCTTACCTGGACTCGAACACCGATCAATATATAATCCGGACCGTAGCTAGGTGCTATACCGACTGAGCTATCCCGGCTCCTACTACAAATTAAATCTACATAGAAAATATGTTTATATTCTGAAACTGTTTAAAATTAAATTTGTGAGCAGGCTTCTCGCCCTGGAAACAATGTACACTGAACACTACACTTTACCTGCAATAGTCAGCATAGTCACATTGGCTCTGTGACGTCAGCAGTGGCGAAACCCAGGCCAGACCTCTGAGAGAACAATATCTGCCAGAAGGGCAACAAGAACTGTGTAGAGAACGTGTTCCTCCGAAGGTAAGTCTTCTACTTTCTCGTGATTGGTTAAACTATAAGAAAAGACTTCATGGAGGACAACCCTTGAGCAGGGGTTGCATCTGGTTTGTAACTCCCTTCAATAACTGAGCCCATTTGCGACAATTTATGTAGAGATCTGAGCGAGACTCCCTTAGGGGTGTGTCTGAATGCCAGGCTATGTCCCCAGGGGCCAGATCTTCATGCCCTCAGGTTTCAAGACCACTTACGCTTTCTTTTCAAGAATTTGATTGGCTCTCAAGTTACTTGACGATGCATTTTCAACGGCCGATTTTGCATAAGAAGCTGAATAAGGAGACAAGATTTGGAACTAGGAGGTTGAACAGTTACTGTCTCAGAGTTCGGATTAGCCGGGATGGCGCAGTCTGTATAGCGACTGGATGATCGAGGGGTCGGAGTTCGAGACCCGCTAGAGTAAAATATTTTCTCTTCTTCACGTAGTTCAGGCCGACTCTGGAACCAAACTAATATCGTATTTAATAGGTACCGAGGGCTCTTTCCTGGGGGTAAAGCGGCCGGGGTGTGAAACTTGCCACTCACCTCCAACAGGGAACATGGGTTTATATATCCACTCGCCATCTGTCTTCATGGCCTAGTGCTTAATTAGTTAAGCTGAGGGAGAACTTTACCTGTTTCTTAAGAGCAGGAAATCTTGGTCATTATGGCAGATAAATTGGCTGACATTAAATCAGGCTATAGCCTTACATCTATAGCAGAATGTTAAGATTTGATGCCTTCTTCTACAAATGATGTAAATTAACGAGTGAAGTCTAACGGGATATAACGCTGTGAAGTCTGGATGATCTTCACGGGGTTTTCCTTCGTAATGTCGGTGAGTTTACATCACGTCTGAGAAGGCAGATATCCTCATAATTGCCTCTGTGAGAATTTTTTATCTCACATTGGTCTGCCTCACAATACTGTACCGTGGACAGCCATTGCTATGCAACAGGTCAATAAGCGACGGTGTTATGCAACCCGTTTCTAGGCAACGGCGCGGTAAACACTACTCTAAAACAATATTGTTACTGTTTGAAACGATATTTCCTATTATCGGTATATCCAGATATTGATCTGGCTCAGGATAGGGAACAGTGGAGGGCTCTTGTGAACACGGTAATGAACCTTCGGGTTCCATGAAATGCTGGAAAATTCTTGAGTAGCTGCAGAATTGGCAGCTCCTCCAGAAGGGCTCAGCTCCATGAGTGAGTAATTAAGAATAAAGAAATAAAACAAGCTGTGAAAATGAAACAGGGAACTGGTAATATCAATAATAAGCCTACATTTGCTTATGTACATATTCATGGTTATTTAACGGGCGCTGTCTGTAGCTCAGAATACGTAAGGTCGAGTCGTAGAATGACTGAATAATGACTTGAGAAAGATGTGGTAGGAAGAGGTGGTGGCTAGTATGAGGCGATATCCAGCATCTGCTGTAGTGACCGAGATAATCCAGGAGTGTCTTAGGCATAAGAACCGGTCTTCATCCTACAACCGAATCGGAAACCTCCCGGATACGAGACAAGCGTCGTTCGGCGCATGCGCTTCTCGTGCTCTCACCTAAAAATAATACTTCCTTTCTCCAAACCACAAGAAGTGTGCAGTAATTTGTAATACGGAAGGATCATGTAGGGAAAATGCCATTTCGGTACGTATAATTTTTAATTTTCTTTCCTTTGTTTTAACAAAAGTAAACTATCTCTGTACTAGACTGTGGAGGCCCACAGGCTTGTGAGACGTCGAAGCTCCTACACTTTCTAGACAATCGGCTCACAGAAGACGGTGAGGTTCTCAGTCTTACTAACCGGCCGCCATTTACCACCCAGGAAGATCCCTGGCAATCACTTCTGTTACAGGCTGAGTCGATCTCAGGGACATATTGCGGCTGGAAATATTAGGCCAATTGAAAATACCCACCTCATTGGGGCTCGAACCCGCGACCTTCCAGGTTGTAGCATAGTGCCTCAACCAACTACGTTACCGCGTGCCCCTTTGGCTTAATAAGCATTTACAAATATAGAGAATTACTTGTGGTACTGTTAGCCTAGTTTATTTCTCGTTAATTTTGTGTTGTGATTCGATAGTGTTTTCGAGAAGAAACTACCTGAAACCGTAGGCATATCCAGTAATTCTTTCCTAGTCAGGACAGCCAGATAATGTTCTCACAAAATTACATTTAAGCCCCTTGAGACATTTTAATTGATTGCCGTAGATTGTTCAGAATAGAGAAATATTTTAAGCAATTTTGACACTAATATTTTAGACTATATTTCAACTTTTTTTCTAATTTTAATTTTTAGTAGATTCCTTTTGGGGGGGGGGCTATGCCAAAATAAACTCAGTCTACATACACAGTAAACTGAAACCGTGCTTTCCAAAAACAACTCAAAATATTGAAACATCCATAGAAGAATAATTTACGTGACATTTTCAAAATAAACCCGCGAAATATGCATTAACTTAACGGCTCTCATTCCAAGCAACCTGCTGCTAGAGATCCTCTTATTATCCTTAGAGTAGAATTGAGGGGGAGGTTTAAGATCACGATAATGCCAAACGTCAGGGGCGGGGAGGACGAGTGCTTGAGGATTGTCCTAACGAGAAGCCGTGTAGTGGTAATGTTTTTACCCCAGACAGGCCAAGAGGTAAACCAGTAGAGGGTGGGTCCTTCAGATAACAATAGCTTTCACGGGGTAGGAGCTTTGTTATTACAGCTAAGGAGAGTTTGGAGTATGTATATGGAACAATCGAGCAGTGAAGAGTACTTCACAGGGGCTGATCTCTGCCATGCGCAAGGCAACCAGACTGTATCATTAGCCGACACGTGTCAAGCGGGCACAGCTCCTGAAACCAACACATGACAGTGTAATTAAATCTATTGTTAACATCACTGTCTTCTATGATATGGCGTATTGTATTCCGGTCATAGTTCACGTGATATTTCGTTGAAAATTTTTGCCTCAGACTTCAGGACAGAAGTCGAACAAGCAATCAGCAAGACACAAAAAGTTACTGTTCATTCTTTTCGTACTGTTTACCTTCTCCACTTTTGTAACTACTCTGAAATTTAAGAAAATGTGTTCCTCCGAAACGTCAAGAAGCATCGTCTGGATTACACGAGAAAGTTTTCTCAAATGGTTAACACTTGTGACTTGTATTAAAGAGGGACCCGTTTCGAATCTAGGTTGGAACATATTGTAGCAGGTAGAGCCGTTGCTACGCAACAACGGTGAAAAAGGCGGAGATACCAGGACCGTTTCTAGGCGATCGGTAAACACATTCCCATTGCTAGGCAGAAGATTCTTAATAATGCAACAGTTGTGTTACAACAGTGGGAAACCTGTGTTTACTGCGTGGTCCTTGCCGAAAGGTCAGAAGCGTGACAAGGTTAGAGCTTAATTCTGTTCTGTACAGAAGTCTGAAGAAAAGAGTCAACTAGTTAGTTGCAAGAGTGCTCACTTGAAAGTCTACCTGTGAAGAGAACACTTTACGTGTGATATCTGGAGTGAGACTGAAACAGTTCCTGTGTTAAATTCCGTTGCCAGTAAATGCCTAATGGAGACTGTAATAGACTGAGGACACTAGTCTGTGTATGTCGGTGATCAGTAAAGTGTAGCCACCAGTCGTGAGTGTATAAGTGGGTAATAAATCTGGTTATCAATCCAAACCCCGTCTATAGCCACTCATACACGTGACAATATATATCATGGTACAGTCATTAAGTTCGTGTACTGTGGTTTTATCGCATCATATTACAAGGTATTCACATACACTTACACAGATCCATACCGGCCCTCAAAATAGTTGCCGTTGGCCGCTATGCAAGTCTGCCAACGTTGATATAGCTGCCGAAAACACTGCTGAAACATATTGGCGGGAAATTCCTGTACGGCGTCTGACTACCTCCTCGGACGACTGAAATCTACGACCACGTAGCTTTGCTTGCAAGCAATGAAACAGAAAGCAATCACATGGTGCGAGATCAGGTGAGTACGGAGGGTGTGGCAAAACGGTGACCTGTTGCCTTGTCAGTTCCTCTTGGACAAGAACAGAGCGATGTGCAGGGGCGTTGTTGTGTAGCAACAGCCAATTCTTCCTATTCCAAACGTTTCGATAGGGGATTTGCCTAGTTTCTGGCAGAACTTGATGTTTGCGGGTTGTTCAAACTACCACATTTTCGATTCCTGCCACTTGCATTTAACTGCAGTTCACAATAGAGGCCGTAGTTCTACTTACACTGTTTGCACACAAGTGCCTCTTGCTGTGACGAGAGCTGAACTAACAGGGCATCATATCGTGCCCCAACATATCCGCTGTAGTGCACTGGAACGACGCTTTGCGGCCAGTCTATGAACTTATTGACTATGGTAGTATATATATATATATATCGACTTAGGTCTACCACAGTTTATTTAGTCCCGCCACATAAATTCCTGGATATTGTCCCAAAAAAGGTCACTACCAATTCCTTCTAATTTATTTTTCAATAATAATCCTAACCCATTTATCCCTACACAACATGAGCTATTGACAGCGTCGTTAAACAAGCCATAAACATACGAATACTCGATGTCATATTCCACAGGACAGAAATCTTCATTTCTCTCGGCCTTACTCAGACAAAATACTTGTACCGTTATGCATTCCTAGAGCCGGGACAACTTAGTCGATATAACGACGGACTACGGACTGGAAGGCCGGATTCGATTTCCGGCATAGCAAGATTTATAACGTCCAGACGGGGCCATTCAGCCTCTTATCCAACGGTTATCTGGGGATCTATCCCATAGGATAAAGCTGCCAGGGAGTGAATCTAACAATTCACATCTATCTAGTGTCGAGTTCTAGAATGGCGGAAATATACCTACACTTCTCCATACATCTTCATGGCGCGGTGCTTAATTAATTAAGCACAGGAACAACTTTACGTTTTACAGTTATTCATTTCTTTTTTTTCCCCCCTTGGCACTACAGCCCCAGTGGGGCCTAGGCCTACCTCCATGAACTTCTCCGTTCACTTCGGTTTTTCTAGATTTTACACATTCGGTAGGACTCCTTGGGCGGGTGATCAGCTCGTCGCAAGGCCTCTACCTGTACACAAACACAGAAAAACGCACACAAACAGCCATGGCCTGAGTGGGATTCGAACCCACAATCCCGGTTTCCAAGCGAGCGAAGACAGTGCATGCCTTAGACCGCTCGGCTACCGTGACCGGCAGTTATTCATTTCTGGCCCCAAAAAGTCACACGCAGAATATTAAATTTTTAAAAGCTCAAACAGTAACATTCTCGCAACTTCTGCCTCAGGTTAAATCCTATCCTTTGCCACTTCCAAGAGCACCAAGCCCTTGCAAGCAGTGACTCTCCCGGCTTGCATATTTCATTAAACAGATTAAAATATGATGCCCGCCATAAATAACCTCACGGAGCTGAGCCGTTCTTGAGAAGCCGTCAGCTTTGTAACATCTGCAATTTCCCAGCATTTTATGGAACCCGAAGCTTCATTGCCATGTTCATAAGAGCCCTCATCTGGTCCCTATCCTGAGCCACATTAATCAAGTCCACCCCACCCCACCATATTTCTCTAAGATCTATTTTAATATTATCCACCAACCTACGTCTTGGTCTTCCTTGTGGACTCGTTCCTTCTGGCTTTCCCACCAACATTCTATACGCATTCCTCTTCTCCTCCATTTATGCTACATGTCCTGCCCATCTCATCCTCCTTGACTTGATCATTCTAATTATACTTGGAGAAGAGTACAAGTTATGAAGCTGCTCATTATGCAGTTTTCTCCAACCTCCTGTCAAATCATCTCTCTTCGGTCCAAATATTCTCAAACACCCCCAGCCTATCAGATGATCTGATTAAGCTGACTTGCGAATGGAAGAAAGTATAGTAATTATGTCTCTAAAATATTTGTGCATTCTCTTCTTTATTTAGGAAGAGCGAAGGAAAGCGATCAGCATCCAAACGGATATCCTCCGTTCCCACGCCTTCTCGTCATGAGTCGTTCACAGGCTTTCTGCTTTATTTTATGCTGAATTACCTACACAGCTGATAGACAAGATTCATTTAACCCAGCGAAACATAATGTACTGATCCAGGTATTCTTGACCTCAGCACTGCTTCATGGGTGGTCACCTTCACGATCCGGTCTACTTATTTGCAAATGTAGTTCCTACCTCGAAGAAATCACACCGCGTTTTAATTAAGAAAAGTCGATTATTGGTGTGTACGGAAACAAGTGATCGTGTTTTTTTGTTGTTGTTTTTTAATCAGAAATCAAAATATACATTCTATAAGCTAATGTTATGCCGGTCACGGTAGGCGAGCGGCCTAAGGCAAGTACTGTCTTCGCTCGCTTGGAAACCCGGATCGTGGGTTCGAATCCTACTCAAGATATGGATGTTTAGTTTGTGTGTGTGCGTTTTTCTGTGTTTGTGTACAGGTAGAGGCCTTGCGACGAGCTGATCACCCGCCCAAGGAGTCCTACCGAATGTGTAAGATCTAGAAAAACCGAAGTGAACGGAGAAGTTCATGGAGGTAAGCCTAGGACCACTGGGGCTGTAGTGCCAAGGAAAAAGAAAAAGCTAATGTTATGGCTCTTTAGATGACTTGATGAGGAGTCGTCCAGCGGCGAATCCTCAGTAATTCAAATCCGGCCAATTGTCCAGTTTCGTTTGAGTCGTCTGTTGTGTTCTCTTGTCGATAGCGTCTTTAGGAGTGGGTTTTTGTGAGATATGATTTTGTTGTGATGTCTGTTGCTTTTTTGTTGGATGACATTTTGTACGGGAGATATACCGAGATCGGTGTGGAGAGTTGCGTTGGAGACATTCCATGGTGCGTCGACTATCATTCGTAGGATCTTAGATTGGCTTCTTTGGATTATTGCTATGTTGGATTTGCTGGCGCAGCCCCATAGCTCCAGGCCGTACGTCCAAATAGGAATGATTATAGTCTTATAGATCAGAATTTCATTTTTAACTGTTAGCTTTGGTTTTTTTGCCTATTAGCCAGTTTAGCTGTTTAATGGTTAAGTCTACTTGCTTTCGTTTCTTGACTACATGCTGCTTCCATGTTAATTTGCTGTCTATAGTCATACCTAGGTATTTTATTTCTGTTTTGCTTGGTATTTGGATACCATTGATGTATATGTCAGGCGTCGGCTTTTTCCGTAGGGTGAAAGTTATGTAGCAAGTCTTGTTTTCATTTATTCTGATACGCCACTTCTCGAACCAATTTTGTAATGTACTAAGGTGATGCTGAAGGTCTGTTGCTGCTGTTTCTTGGTCCTTGTTAACTGACAATATAGCTATATCGTCGGCAAATGTTCCAACAGTTATATTTGGGGAAGTAGGTAGATCAGATGTAAATAAGGTGTATAAAGTTGGGCCAAGGACACTGCCCTGTGGCACGCCTGCTTTTATCGGTTGTGGTTCAGATTTTTCGTTTCCCACTCTTATTTGGAACTTCCGGTCACTTAGGTAGGATTTAAGAAGATTAAAATATGATGGTGGAAGGATTTGTTTCATCTTGTATAGCAGACCACTATGCCACACCCTATCGAAGGCCTGGCTGACGTCTAAGAACGCTGCTGTACAGTAGCTTCTGTCGTCTAAGGCTTTGTTGATAATATTTGTCATTCGATGGATCTGCTGTGTGGTAGAGTGGCCTTGACGAAATCCAAAATGGTGGTGTGGAATCCACTCTTCTGCCCTCAAATCTTTGTTTATTCTTCTAAGTATAAGTTTTTCAAAAACTTTGGACGTCGCTGATATGATACTGATTGGGCGGTATGAAGTGATTCCTGTTGGATCCTTTCCTGGTTTACCTATCGTGATTATCTGTGAGATGAGTGATCTTTGCCGGGAAAATGCAATAATTTAACGTTAAAGCAAGTGCTATATATCATTTACTTTCCCATCTGCTTTAATGAGTTAACAAAAGAAAGAAATTACACTTTGAGATATATGCAATAAGAAATTCTTATTATTCTTGGAACTGAACGTGACGTGCATCTTTCTAATTGTAAAAAAGGCGAAGTTTTCCCTGTAACAGGCCATGAAGGCCGTCGAGGCTCCCACATTTACTACACAATCGGCTCAATTATGGCCGTGAGTTTGTCAGCCTTACGCCCTTTACCGCCCTTTATCCCTAAGGAAGATTCCTGGGACACATTTCTGTTATAGCTTGAGTCGAGCCTACGGCCATAGTGCTGCTAAAAGGATTAATTAAACTGAAAGAATTCAATTATCTTATCGGAAATCAAACCCGCGACCTTCTGGCTTGTAGCATAGTGCCTCAACCAACTACGCTACCGCATAAATGCTGTCCGACTAGTAAGACTTGTTAGTACAACTCCAACCGAATAAGCACCCACAAAATAATTGGGCTTTTGGGGGCTTTAACCTTCAGGGAAATGATTCCAAATGAGGCAGATACCGCTTTTGTCATATAGCCCGTCATCATTTCGCTACGGTTCTGTAAATGTGAGCATTAAAAAACTAATGAATGTTCCATCATTTCTACGTAACACAGTAGCGAAGACGTGAGTGATCCGTTGATTGTATACAAGATTCATCTTCTAATAACCAGCAGTTTTCCTAATAATAAGCTTAATTTTCTGTCTAGTTACCCACACGTATAAGCGTTGTTAGCTTCTGTGTTCGGAGAAACCGATCAGCGGGGTTAATAACCATTCTCGGCTGCATGGAAATTACCGGGTACAGGCGCGTCATTAGCCATACCGTGGCGGTGAGCTGTAAGTTGCTGCTGCTCTTGACATGGGTCAGAACGTGCTTCATGAGGAACAGAACCCCCTGCTGATTGGGCCGCAATAAGTTAATTCATATAACCCGAACCGATGTGGAGCTAGACTCATGTCCGAGAGGTGCCGGGCTCCAATCTCGGTCAGGAAACCGGCTACAATCACAGATCTATCCGTACTTTTCCTCAGTCCCTACAAGAAATTAGTGGGATATTACTTCGGTTAGTCTACAATCGCCAGAGAAACAGCCGTTGTTAGCGAACGGCAGCGAAACAACATTCGTTTCTAGGCAACGGCCCGGTAAACACGTTCAAGCCGCAACTCATACGTATGGAAATAGAAAGGTACTGTTGAAAATGATGTTTTATAATCGGTCGTTGCAAAGGGGTTATAGGGAAGACGGCTAGGATGAGGACTTGACCCCCTTGGAGATGGGGTCGTATACCTCCACCGTAGCACTGAGAGTTGTAGGGGCCGAAAACGGATGTTTAGAATCTGAGACAGTAAAATATGTTCACGAGTACCACAAGACTCGAACCCGAGAATGACTCCTCTGGCGAGGGCCAGCAGCAGTTGTGAATGACAGACCCGTCCTCTTGTCAGAGAGGGCGCCCCACATTAACAAAACCACAACTGTCTGACAGTAAAAAAAAATCTTGTCATAAGCCCAAGATGGGTGCTTAATTCCAAGACAGGCTGGCCTACTGACCGTCGGTAGTACTATAGGACTCAGACTTACTTGAGGATTTGAATGCGGAAGCAGAAGAATAGCCATTGTTAGAACCCATTACCAGACAACTACTAGTGAAAACACTTTGGGCTGGAAAAGACTTGAAAAGTGTGGAAATCAGAGATGGCCCTGTAATTACTTTTATTTCCGAATTGTGTTCACAAAATAGTCAATAAATCCAATATCCAGTCCAAAGCCCGTGTACAGTCACTTCATACAGGTAACAATACTAAAAGCTATACCTGTAGCAGGCCGTGGAGGCCCATAAGGATTTGAGGTGTAGAGGTTCCCACATTTTCTACACAATCGGCTCACAGATGGTGGTGAGGTCAGCCTTATGCGCCGGCCGTCCTTTACTCCCAGGAAGATTTCTGGTACTCATTTCTGTTAGAGGGTTAGCAGACCCCAGAGCCATAGCGCGACTAGAAGGATTGGGTTAAGCGAAAAATCCAGTAAGCTCAACGGGAATCGAACTGGTGACCATCTGGCTTGTAGCACAGTGCCTCAACCAACTACGCTACCGCGTACACCATCATAATAAGCAACTCCATCTCATCTAGTTACTGACAGTCTTGTATACAAGGAGTCATGGTTCTGAAGCATACCAAGGACATCAGAGATTAACGTACGGTCGTGATACCCATGGGACTCGGAACAAAGAATGCCTGTGCTGATGAGGGCCAGCATCAATTTACCTCACTATAACTTTTCTTATTTTGTTTAGTGGGTGGTGGAAGCACAATAGACCACAGTAGGTCGCGGTGCAATGGCCGAGAAGGCCCATCCCTTATACATTCATTCATTCATTAGTGGGGGTGGAGTCCAACTGGGTCCACTCGGCACGGCGGCCACTGATTGGCCTATTCTAGCCTGCCCAGAGCGATGATGATGGAGAATTTGGTGGAATGAAGATTGGCAGGGGAAACCGAAATACTCGGAGAAAACCCGCCCCCAGTACCACTTTGTCCACCATAAATCCCACTTGACCAGACCCGGGATCCAACCCGGGCAGCCGCGGTGGGAAGCCAGCGACCAAGCGCTTGAGCTATGGAGCGGCCTTTGACTGTAACTTAGTATGCAGAAGAGTAAAATGTAAACATACTGCGGTCTCTGACTCGAATTCGTATAACGTGGATTACCTTATTCAACCTGGGCAAAATAATACACGTACATGCGTTTATCGCTCACAATTTGGGCGGAGATTTCTTTTTCAAAATAACGAATTTTTTATGTATTTCGGTTGAATCCGGTAAGTCAGTGCCAATTTGAAGGGAGGATAGCTCAGTCAGTACACTATCTAGATTACGAGGAAGAAAAACGGGGAATAAATGTTCGATTCCCGACAGAGGTAAATTTATTTTTGTTCTCCACAGAGACCAGCCCAGGTTTCCTCTCCCCACCGCTTCTTATCCAGTGTGTACCGGTGCTCCTTCCCAGGCAGTAGGTAGACGAAACATGAAGTTCCATTTCTAGTTCCATCTAATGACGGAATAAGAATATGTGGAGATATATTTCCACTCCCCCATACGCCTCCATGGTATAGTGATTAATTTAGCACAGGGGACAAATTTACCTTTCTACTATTAACAGTCAGTTGAATGAGTGAATCTTGATCCATAACCTAACTATTCAGTATACTTCAGAACAAGATGTAATAAGCTTAAACTAGTTCAATGAAATTATTTCCTGANCTGACGTCAAGGCTCCCACATTTTCTAGACAATAGGCTCACAGATGACTGTGAGGTTTTCAGCCTTAGGCGCCGACCGCCCGGAAGATTCCTTGTACTCATTTCTGTTAGAGGCTGAGTCAACCCCATGGTCTCAGTGCAGCTGGAAGGATTAGGTCAATTGATAAAGGCAATGACCTCATCGGGAACCGAACCTGCGATCTTCCGGCTTATACCTAAAATGGATTCTTAAGAGTCACGACTGGAACCAAGAGATTGTTTAGGAAGTTTATAAATAATTTAATTAATATTTCAAAGAAATCCCAAATCTCCAGCCCCTATCGCAACTTAGATAGGAGAACTGTGGTTACGGGGGATTATGGATTGGACACAGCTAGGGAGGGGGAGCAGGAAGAAACGTTTTTGGAGTTTTGGATCTTCCGAAGACGCTGTATAATATGGGCTACACTACTATCCCAGTTCTTGTTCATGTAGATCCTGAAGCCCGGAATTCAGGTTTAGAACCGAAATATTCTGCAACAGTTTCGAGTCAATTTCAAATGACTTGTCTAATGAGTGTACGATCAATAGGCTCTTCAAACCAGAAGTCCGGAAGTAGCATGTCAAAGTGCGGGAGTCAGCGCATCTTTGTCTACGACAAAAACCCTTAACTTGGCGGGGAGTCTAACTGCAGGGGGTCTTGCCGGGTCGCCGAGTTGTCTGGTGAAGATATGTTCTTTTCTAATAAAGAAGGGTACCTGTAAAAATTGAATGAAATAACAGGGCGGTGAAATTGGTGGGCCTGGTCAAGAAATGGCTACCTGTAGTCATGAGGGAATTAACTAGCCACTTAAATGTATAGACTACAGCAATTATGAGCTACAAATACTTCCCTTCCAAGCTACTGTATACGCACATCTCTGTTCATTGTGTTTCGGCCTAGAGGCTTTACAAATTGAAAAATCTGATGAGGCGATGGAGTAACTCCCGCTGTGAAATCTTCATCATTCGTCATAGAGACGTTCCTACTATTATAAACTTATCCTGTTTTCTCCCGTATATTTTCCAGTCCTGTGTGTTATTTAACGTTATGTCGAAGACGACTTTAAATGCCATCCCCCACAAATAGCACACAGGAATATACAACTGTAAAGTATCTCTTTAAATGGTATAATTTTCTTCATTCATCAATGGCCCTACAGCCCTTTCTTGGGCCCTGGCCTCTTCTTCACTCCCGTAATCACTTTTACATAAATGACAAGACTCCTTGGACGGGGGATCATCACGTCGCAAGGCCGCTACATACACACAGGGCATCACAAACACAGAATAAACACAAAGAGACATTCATGTTTTGAGTGGATTCGAACCCAAGATCCCAGCATTCGAGGGAACAAAGACGGTTAATGCCTTAGAGGCTGCGGTCACTGTGATCGGTTTACATGGTTATAATACACTTCACATATTCACAACAAAATATTATTAATATTCAGAGGACAGACAGGATACACTGACACAAAGATTGCCCACTCTTTGTGGCCTACTGCATAACTAGTTAATTCAGGCAGGAATATTCGTTGTTATAGTAAAATAAAACTGCGTAATTTGAGACCTTCTATATCACCATCACAGTCCCTTTTTGCACGAAAGCATGGAGGGACTTTCATAGAATTATTATATCTTACTTTTTCTTAGCAAACCTGCGATGAGTAAAATCTCTCGTGACAAGTTCCACGCTGTAGTTTCGTCGAGAAGAATGGTTTGGAAGATAACTTGAATCCAACAGGCATATAAGTGAACTATAATATTGGCTGGGAACTATCACGAGATGTTACGACATACGAGTGATATAAACGTGTCAACTGTTTAAGCGATAAACTCTGCAAACATCCATATTTTCACTTTCCTTGCTTCTGATGCCATTGCTGCGTGCGCACGCGGTATTACGCACCGAAGATGCCTAATGTTCTTGTGACTTATTTGACCTTGACCGTAAATTTGTCTTTCACCGCTAGTGGCGTCAAAATGGTCAATCCATTATGCATATGCAAGATAATCAATACTTTACCGACTTATTCATCAGTTAAAGTAAAATAAAGTAAAGCTATCCCTGTACCAGGCCGTGAAGGCCCATAGGGTTTTGAAACGTTGAGGGTCCCACATCATCTAGACAATCGGCTCAAAGATGGCGGTAAGGTTGTCAGTCTTACGAGAATTATTTAATTAATTCCTGGTACTCATTTCTGTTAGAGGCTGAGTATATCCCAGGGCCTAGTGCAGCTGAAAGGATTAGGTCAATTGAAAAAATCCACTGACCTAATCGAGACGCATAGCCCCTCAATCAACTACGCTACCGCGTGCCCCTATTCATCGGTTAATTGGTTTAATTAATTGCACGTTGTTTCTGAGTGGTGTGTGTGGCAGTTAGGCAAGAGAGGAAGACACATGTTCTCTTTATGCTCCGTGGACCAGGCTGTGAGGACTAACACAAACCGTATCATCACGAATGAATTAATAAGCATTCAAATTTATTATCAGCACTTTATCAGTTCAGAGTTAAGTTTGCAGTAGGTAACATGGGTGAAAATGAGAATATAATTTTGTGCTCCTTCGATAAGGACATCCACGAGTATGTATGTGTGTAGTTAGTTATTGGAGAGGTGGGTTTCCCCATGCACTTAGACCTGTAGTGGTCCATTGTGCTTCCCTCTATGATATTCTACCAGCCTCTATATCCTACTGGTATTGGTGCTTACCATCAGTCCCATCCAGCCAGCGAGACCGGCTCTCCACTGGCTGACAAGTATCTATAATGCTTCCCCCATCTACCGGAGGTATTAGTGACTGCTGTTGGGCGGTAAACGTCCGCAATTTTGCTCAGTGACCTCCTTTGGAGGTATGAGGTTCTTTTACGTGCCGTAAAGCTACGACACGGGACCCAAGGCTTAAAGTCCCTCCCGGAGGACTTGTTCCCTGAATTTTTTCGCCCTTAAAAATTCGACGACCTCCGCCGGGTATTTGAACCCGCGTACTACGAGTCATGAGGTTACCTCTAGACTACGGAGACCGCTATGTATGTGTGTATCTATCTCTTTCTATCTATTAATTCCTCTCGCTCCCGCTTGCAGCATAGGGCAACGGTGAAACTCTTCGTTTTGCTCCAGTTTCTCAATCTTCCAGACCGTCGATAGGAAGCCCATCACAAGACCTCTACCTACACAGGGCAATACAAACACAATTCGAACCCACGATACCAACGTTCGAACGGGCGAAAACTTTTCATGCGTTAGAGCGCATGGCCACTGTGGTCGGTCATCAATGTCCGTCTACACAAGGCGGTAAAGCTGTAGGAACAGGAAGTCAGCACGGGCCAACAGGAATTAGTAATAAAACTGGAATAGAATATTAAGGCGGTCACAGAGCTGAAAACTGTTATAGAGCAGGGAGAATTGCTTTATGGATACAGCAATGCGATAAGCAGCCGTGACAAGCTGCGTCAGACAGAATTAGGCGTGAGGAAAATCGGATAACCAATTTGCCCCCACGAAATATCAAAGGACAGATTCAGGTTGTGAGGACCTGTGACGGATATTAAACACGATGGCTGCTGAAACGCCATATTGCATGTAATATGGCGGCAGAAGGTCACGGGGCACCATTTTCTTGCGAAGGGAACTCAGTTACATGCAGTTCCCTTGATCATATGGTCCAGGAGTACCCAAATAGAACGATGCCCTTATATAGAAGAACACAAGGGAGCATCATGAAGGATCCAGAGTGAAACAAGGAATGGCGACGCCAAGAACTCTGGGAAGTAAAGGTGGTAAAGGAAAAAGAACTCCCAATCATTCGTCAAAAAACCAACTCAACTCACTGATGGCAAGCCCCAGTCACATATGAGGACATAAAAAACTGAAAAAATAAAAAATCCTCAAAATGAGGACGCAAATCAAGAGAATTCTGAAGTAAAACAAGTGCAGGAAACACGGGAAGACGGAACGGGATAGCGTAAATAACAATTCAGATTTAAATTGCAAGGAAACCTGAAATAACAATGCGTTTTTAGTAATACTGTAGCATGTAGACCAATTGCTAAATAATGGCTCTATACACAACGACCATTGTTAGGTAACGATCGTGGAATAAAAAATTATACGGCAGCCGTTTCTGAGTAAAGATTTCATAAGGCGTGTTCCCACAATAACGACTGAACTACAACAATGAGGATCGGTCTTTTCTACGCGGTCCATGCCGAGATGTTACTGGCAGGACAGGTCTAGAATTCAATTAGGCTGGATCGAATGCCCACACCGTAGCCCTGCGAGACGTAGGAGGCGACTAAAAGGGGACCCAGTGCCTGGGGGTATAACTGGGTCAACTTGTCCCTCACTCACTCCCGCACTCATTTAGCTGAGCTCTTCTGGAGGAGCAACCAATTTACAGCCAATCAAAAATTTCCCAGCATTTTATGGAACCTGAAGGTTCATTACCGTGTTCACAAGAGACATCCTCTGGTCCCTATCCTGAGCCAGATCAATCCAATCCATATAATTCCATCCTATATATCTAAGATAAATTTTAATATTGTCCACCCACCTACGCCTTGGTCTTCCTTGTGGTTTCCTTCCATCCGGCTTTCCGACCAATATCCTATATGCATTCCTCTTCTCCCCATTCGTGCTAAATTCCCTTTCCACCTCATCCTCCTTAACTTGATCGTTCTAATTATACTTGGAGAAGAGTACAAGTTATGAAGCTCCTCATTATGCAGTTTCCTCCAACCTCCCGTCACTTCATCCCTCTTCGGTACAAATATTCTCCTCAACTCCCTGTTCTCAAACACCCCCAGTCTATGTTCCTCCCTTAATGTCAGAGACCAAGTTTCACACCCATACAGGACCACAGGCAAAATTATAGTTTTATATATTCTAATTTTTATGTTTTTGGACAGCAGACGAGAAGACAAAAGGTTCTGAACTGAATGGTAGCAAGCATTACCCGAGTTCAATCTCCTCTTGATTTCCCCCTGAATCAGGTTTCGATTTGTTTTCGTAGTTCCCAAATATCTGAACTGTGCCACATTTTCAAAACATCTGTTTCCTATATTCGCCTCCTCTTTCGATGCCACCTCCGTCCCATCTGACCTCCTGCACCCTCGCTAAATCTAATTTATATTTTAAGATCTTTTCCACGGCTGCCCTGAGCGAACCTGCCCTATACATACTTCTAACATTCCATGTACCAAGTCTCATATCCATTTTCTTTCGCTTAGGTCGTTTATCCAGTAATCCATCCAGGTCAGAGTTTTCTTGAGAATTTTCGTAACAGGCTTATTTTTACCGTGAGGAATTTAGTCCCACGCACAACTCCCAAGCTGGAAGACCACCCCCTGTCGGCTGTCAGCGACTGCTTATTCAATATATTTGCAGCTTCCCTCTATACCTGGAGGGCGTCTCCTCCATCCGCAACTTGAAGTCGTGTCAAACCGTGGTGACAGGAACCCACCTAACATGTGTCACCCTGTCCCTGGGGGATATAAATACGGGGATCTAGTCCTCCAGGTTGGGGGGAGTCTCGAATCTTAGACAGTTAAATATGATAACGAGTCCCGCGGAACGTTGACCCAAGATTGAATGCGCTGACGAGGATCAGTAATTGTTACGTAAGGTCTATAAGAGCAAATGTTCAGTCGGAAAAAATAGTGATCGTGAGTCTCAAGGGGCTTATCACCAAGACGAACTGATTGGCTGTAAGCCGCCAGTCGTAAAGTGACTCTGACTCTGAGCTTAGTTTAGTTGTGAGTCGTTACAGTAAGATATTTTGGTACTTAGACGCCCCTCTTTTCTGATCATAATGTCCTGACTCCCGATAATGATGTTCTTTGTGCTTCTCCTGGATCCTTCACAGTAATATTCAGACAGAATATGGCACTTAGACCCGTTGCCAGGCAACGACCACGAAAGAAGCATCTATACAACAGCTATTACTAACTAATGGTTTCGCAAAAAAAGCATGTTTTCATGACAGCAATTTGGAAAAACAGAGGAACGTTGTTTTTTTCTGTTCTTTCTGTACCAGATGTGATAAGTAGGACAGTAAGCTGAGAGCCGGCAAGAAAGTTCAACGCAGACTCTACTACTGCGCTTTATTTAATCTAGTCTAAAATCTTGATACTGTAGCGTGTAGAGCTTTTGCAATGCAAGGCCACTAGATGGGCTCATATACCTGGGCCGTTTCTGGTAAACGTCTCCGTAAACAAGTTCCACGACAACAGATACGCATGGAACAGAGGGACGGTGTTTTCTACGTGGTCCGTGCTGAGATGTTATAAGCTAAGGACAAGGTTAAAGCTTAGTAATTTATGTACGGGAGTCTGTGAAGAGAGGACTTAAGCCACAGGCAGAGGAATAGCCACTGTTTGAGCCGTTACCAGGAATCGTCTAGTAACAGACTGAGAACATTAGACTGTGCGCTCTAGTGAACTGCACTATGTGAACTAGCGATAGTGTTATGGTTAGTTGTAGGTACGATCTGTAATTCGTCAATGAATTTATTCACCAATCCAAACTCCGTCTACAGTCATACGTACTACGTGACAATATAAATCCAAAACTTCTCAACTTTATGATGCGCATATTCAGGGAAATCGTGATTTCGAAGCTTCCCCTAAAGGCTGCATTATAAATAGCTGGATCGCAGTTCAGTACAATATACGATGCAGAAACTAACGTCATTTCAAATTTCAACGGGTTTCAGATTGTTACTTACCTATATTCGGCGCTATAAAATCTATGTACATGAGAATATGGCGTCCCTGTCATTATTTTTTTATTGCTAGTGGGGTGGGACTAAGTCCCTTCTGCTGCGGCCACATCTGGCCTATTGTACCAGCCCCAGATGATAGGTGAGGGTGATTGTGGAGCAATTGGTGGAATGAAGATTGGCAGAGGAAACTGAAGTACTCGGAGAAAACCGGCCCTAGAGCCACTTTGTCCACCATAAATCCCACTTGACCAGACCCGGGATCGACCCCGGGCCGTCGCGGTGGAAAGTCAGCGACTAACTGCTTGAGTTATGGCGCGGCTCCACACAGACAGTAAGATGATTTTATAAGCCTGATTTTTTTAAATGAGGAGTATGAGTTCATAATGACGCAAGAAAAAATAATCCTTTTCCTATCTGTAGTTAGCATTTCTGTTAGGAAAAATATATATCAGAAATTCTATATAATAATAATAATAATAATAATAGTATAAATTAATAAGCTTCCGATGTTTGTGTCCCGTTTCAATAAAACATGTGAATTTTCTTTGGTGCCTTTCATAATTGTTGTAGCACGTAACCCACAATTATAACATTGCTTCTATGGGATATATCCATTCGCGTTACATTTTAATTTACAAACTGGCTCCAAAAATGTAATTATTCGTAAGAGAAATACGTGTCTGCAAGTAAAATAAAAAGTAGTTGTTAATATATTATCATGTGTAGGGGTTGTTGCGTGATTTATAGAAGGGTTCTAAATTGGATGATTGGATTTATTGACCCTTATTCACACAACTCGGGACTACAGGTAATTACAGCGCTATCGCTATTTCCACATTTTACAGATCACCATTGGACAGACATTAGTGTTCTCAGATTTCACTAGTCGTATCCTGGCAACGGATTTATAACAGTCTCACTGTAACTTAAAATAACACATGAAGGCGTCTTTGCGTCGGCTAATTACTGTCTTGCATTTATTCTGCAACTGCCAATTTAAATCAATTCCTCTGTTCCAAAGCTCCTATCCTGGCAGGACGGGGTCACGAAACTCGACTCAATTCTATGTCAAAACTGCCAGCTTCGTAATTTGTTCTTTATGTACTTTGTACTAGCCACGTAGAACACACAGCCTCTGTATTGTTTCTAAGGTTTGTTTTCGGCGCCGCTGCATAACAACGGAGTTTTTTAATTCGCTTAGTGGGGGGTGGAGTCCACCTGGGTTCACTCGGCACGGCCGCCACTGATTAGCTTATTGTAGTCTGCCCCGGGTTATTATGATGATGGGGAATTTGGTGGAATGAAGATTGGCAGGGGAAACCGAAGTACTCGGAGAGAACCCGAACCAGAACCATTTTGTCCACACACAATTCCCACTTGACCAGACCCAGGATCGAACTCGGGCCGCCGCGGTGGGAAGCCAGCGACCAACCGCTTGAGCTATGGTGTGGCCTAACAACGGAGGTTACTCGATTGTTGCTTGCATATTCGTTGCCACGGGAATGTGTTCATAGATTCGTTACCTAGCAATGGATGCCTGCTCGAACTTCACATTTCCGGTTTCCGGGCGTCATGTCACAATATTAATTTAATTAACATAAATATTAATATAACATGACCCCATGAAATTAGACAGTAGAATCGCCACTAGGTACACACAAATCTTTAGACAAATTTATCGTGGTCACACGCGAAGTCATTCAACACAATGTATCAGAGGCTGCATGGAAAACAGAGGAACAAAGTCATCTCAGGTCACGGGCATGTCCAGATTAAAGTCAAACGAAACCGGTGAAGCAAAGCATCGAATTCCTGTACGAAGTTACGCAGAGTTTGACGTAGCATAAGAATCCTATCTTACTTAATGCAGAAATTTCAATTTTAATCAATCTATTACTCGAAAATATAGTTCGTCCGTATAATTTTCCACCATTCAAAATCGAATCAAGATGTGAAAATAGACTGCAAACTTTATCCACAGATAGTGACAAGGACAGAACAGGCGTTGAAGGAGAAAGAGAGATGAGGGGTTAGAAAGAGACAGAGAGTAAATCCACGTCATCATGTAATTTATATGCTCTCTGGGGGGAAAGATGAGAGGAAATGAATGGTGATTTCAGCTACTTGAGCAATGAATCTCCTTGCTCTCCCCTGGCGGCAATCATTGCACGAGAAGACACCGAGCATTTCGCGCACAGATTTCGCTTCTCTGTAAGCGTGAAAATCGACCAATAACCCAATTACGTCAGCATAGGAGTTGAGCTTCATTTTAGATTTTCTTAATTAGTTTCAAATACCTTTAACGTGTGTAACAGTGGAGATTAAGTTATTGCGTTGCGGGGAACAGAACCAATTATACGAGGTTCACGGCTAACAGACTTTGCAGTTAATTCATTCCTGTACTAAATTGAGCACCTGTCATTAAGATGTATGTGAGAACAGAGGTTCAGCTCCATGCATTCTAAGGGTAAGCGGATAGCTTCAGGCTCAGGCTGCTTTATACCTTGAAAACTATCCTCTATATTCATTGTAGGGGAGTTTGGGTGAGGTTTCAGGGGCGGTATAAACAGGATAACGACAAGAAAAATGCTCGATACTGATGAGAATCGAACCTAGACCGTGCGTCCCATAACCTAATCAGTGTACTCACTGAGATATCCTGACACTAATGCGCCTATGACGTGCATGGTCTCCAGTTTGCTGGCTTTTAAACTGGACAGCAGTTTTTTTTAATCTACTTTCCCAAAGCAGGCTTATACGATCTGCTTGCTGTCTGTGTGTCTTAATATCTACCTTATTAACTTCTGAATGCCTTAACTAGTCTTTATTAAACTTGGTATGTATATCGCAGGGTATTTCATAAATCCTTCCTTTCAATATTGTGTCTACATGTGTATCCCTTATCGTTGCTAGGCAACTACTCGGTAAAAACGTTACCGCTGCAGCAAATACACAGGTAAGAATAGAAGATTTGTTGGACACTTCATTCTCTATGTTATTTGCGCAGTATCAAAGAAAGTAGGTGATTAATTTTTCCAAGACCTTCTTGAAGAATGCCGTCTTCTGCGATGTGGCACCGTGTAGATCTTGTATGAACCGACGTTTAAGAAAAATGTAGAAAAATCCGCAAGCGAGGAACCAACCTGAGCATGTGGATGCAGACTGAGCCACCAGTCAAAAACACAGAACTTCTTGTTAAACATTCCATCAAAATAATGTCAAGTGAGATGGAATATTATGATGGCATTCATTGAATGCCGAACACAGTGGCCACGCGGTCTGAGGCATGAACTGTCTTCACCCACTAGAACGCTGGGATCGTGAGTTCGAATCCCACTCGCGGCATGGATATCTGTGTACGTCCATTCTGTGTTTGTGTTGTCCTGTTTTGTTGTGTTGTGCTCGCCTTGCGACGGGCTGATACACTGTCCAAGGAGTCCAAACGAATGTGTNGTATAAGATTAAGAGACTAAAAAAAGCGGCCAAGGTCCAACAAAGGGCCGTAGAGACATGGGTAGTTAGATAGATAAGCCGAGAAAGGTTGCCGCCGTACCAATCAATCTACTATACGATCCACGGAAAATGCAATGTAGCAAACTGAACAGGAATCTGACAAGGAAAGATGGAAGAGTCTTGTCACAGAATATTCGTGATGAGGTCACCGACAGATATTGAACATCACTCCGGATTTTTTTTTTTTGACAAATAATTTTTCCTCGTTCTTATTAATTTTTTGTTGTTGTAGACAGGAATTAAATCATTAAGGCGGGGCCTGTAACCTGCGTATTGTCCTTACACAGGTCTCTCAAGACGAACACAACTACGTCAAAGTTCAACCTTCGTGGGAGGAGCTGGAGATTTCAACATCCCCTCCCGGCCACTCCAATACATCTTTCATCCCAACGTCTGCTTTGCCGGACGGTACAGCTTCTCCGCTTCATTTGGCTTCAAAAGCTTTTTTCTTTTTTTATTTTTCTCACTTCGTAACCCACTATAAACGATGGCGCAAAAAGACGATCAAACCTGCAGAAGATAAATATAACGTTATTAAATGGAATTGTGGCGTATTTGCTCAAAGCAAGAATTGTGGAACCAGAGAAAGAGCCGTTGCCAGGTAATGCTTGCACGCAACAATAGAGGAATTGACACAAAACAAGATGTGACGCTTAGATCCGTTGTTGAGGAACAATTAATTTAACACGTTTCCGGGGAAACGAATACAAGCAAAAATAGAAGAGATGTGTTTTCTGAGCTGTCCGTGCCGACGGGTTATAAACGGAACAAACAAGGTTTTTGAAGTAAATCCCGTGTGGAGGCGGGATCGAACACCTCCACCATGACCCTGCGAGTAGTAAGAGGCGATGAAAAAGGAAGTATCGAATCTGAGACAGTAAAACATAGTGACGAGCCCCAAGAGACTCGAACCCGAGAATGACTGAGCTGGCGAGACCAGCAGCAATTGTAAATGACAGACCCGTCCTCTTGTCAGGGACAGCGCCCCACATCAACAAACCCGCAACTGTCTGACAGTATTAAAAATCTGGTCGTAAGCCCTAGATGGGTGCTTTATTCCAAGACAGACTGGCCGACTGACCGTCGGTCGTAACATAACATTGACTTTGACTTGCTGAAGTCAGGTTCTAGTCGTGAGTCTCAAGGGGTTTGACTCCAAGACGAACTTATTGGCAGCAAACCGTCAGTCGTAAAGTACCATTGATTTTAAAGTCAGCTGTGTTTAGAGAGGCCAGTCTGCCAGAATGTGATTTTGGGAATTAAGGAATTGAGGAATCAGAGTTATTTAGCATAGTTCAGTGGAGTCTGAAAGTCTGGCTGTGAATAGAGAACTTTATGTGTGCTGTAGTACAAAGATATTTGGAGTGTGTAATTCAGTGAGGCTGTTAGTGTTCTTGCGTTAAAATCGGTTGTCAGGAAACTGTTAGTGGAGACCGTAACAGTGAACTGCAAAGTGCGTAGAATTGCTATAGCGCTGTATTGCTTGTAGTCCCCAGTTCAGTGTGCAAGTGCAATAAATTCAAACCCCGTCTAATAGTCACCCCTATATATGACAATATTATAATAAAGAGTCATACAAATTATATACAAGCCAGAGATCTCAGTGACGATAAAGCTAAAAGATTGCAATGGGCTGGGCATGTACAGAGAATGGATAAGGAGCGCATCCAAAAGAAAACATTATACAGTACAACAGGCGGCAAGAGACGCGCTGGGAAACCAAGGACTAGATGGATTGATGCGGCGGAAGAAGATATGAAGAAGTGAATGGGTTTAAGGAACCGGAAGTGAGCAGCGCAAGACAGAGAGGAATGGAGGGGCTTGGTAAGGGAGGTCAAGGCCCGACATCGGGCTGTTGCACCATAGAAGAAGAAGAACATATATGACAATATACTTCAGGCCTCTTCCAGCAGATAGACTATATAAAATCAGGTATTACGATCACTAACGAACTCTGAAAAGATTTCCAAGAAATAGATCGAGGATCTGTCCCAGCATTTGTCTACAGGTAAAGAGATAAACAAACGAAAATTTTAAACATAATCTCTGATGTACAGACAAAAATTCAGACCTAGCACCTTTCGCACACTCGTATAAGACCAAAGGATTACAGTTAGAATAATGCATTCGGCACAGAAAACGTTTATAAATATATTACACAATGTTTTCTCTAGGTGGATATCAGATGTTCTCCCTGAAAGAGGAGGTCATAAGGATCTTCGACACGCCGGCAAATATATCCTATCTGTACAGTGTAGTAATCCAACAGTTACGAAGTATGCTTCTATACTAGAAATTCTAGGGGTTAAATCACTTCTATTTAATTATCTAGAAAAACTTGCCCATTATGAGAAAGAGTTTAATGGACGTATAATGTGAGACTTAGATATTTTTCCAAATTTTGTTCGGAATATATTCCGCCCCATAAAAGTTTAGCAAGTAATAAGTTAGCTGTTCTCACAAATACATGTATGACTTCTCACAAATTCTACATTTCTTTCGTAATAATTTAACAAAAATTTAAATTTTCCGACTAGTTTCACTAAAACTGTTCTTTAACAAGTCTATCAGTTTTCAAGGTAAGTGTTTAAATTTTTCTTAGCCTGAAGATTTTTATCTTCTGGAACATAATGCGGCCGATTACAGTGGCAGTGAAGTCCGAGGGATCAACCGTCTTCGCCCGCTCGAATTGGTGTGTAAGTACGGGCGCTGCGAATTTTAGCGGCCTCCGTAGTCTAGGGGTAACGTTCCCACCTCATGACTCAAGGTACGCGGGTTCAAACCCGGCGGAGGTCGTGGAATTTTTAAGGGCGGAAAAATTCAGGGAACAAGTCCTCCGGGGGGGACTTTAAGCCGTGGGTCCCGTGTTGTAGCTTTACGGCATGTAAAAGAACCTCATGTCTCTAGGAGACCTCTGAGCTAAATTTAGGCAATGCCTCCGGTAGATGGGGGAGCTTACCACTGCCAGAGGAGGGACGACCTCACTGACAGAAAGGGACTAACTATCAGATACCACTGCCAGTAGAAAGCCGAAACCTCGCTGGCAGAAAGGGAACGATAGCAAGCACCAGTACCGGTAGGGTATGGAGACAGTATAAATTCAAAGGGGAACGCACAATAGATCAAACTGGTCGCGGTGCATGGGGTAACCCACTCCATCAATACTGAATACTGAATAACTGAGGGGCTCTGCGACGGACTGATCCCCGTCTAAGGAGTCCTACCGACTGTGTATAGGATTAAGTTAAGTTAAATACGGCGGAGAGGAAAACAACGAGGAAGATGTATGGACCAGTTAGTGACCAAGGCGTTTGGAGAAAGAGAACGGAGTATAAATTCAAAGGGGAACGCACAATAGATCAAAATGGTCGCGGTGCATGGGGTAGCCCACCCCCTCAATACTGAATACTGAATAACTGAGGGGCCCTGCGACGGGCTGATCCCCGTCTAAGGAGTCCTACCGACTGTGTATAGGATTAAGTTAGGTTAAATACGGCGGAGAGGAAAACAACGAGGAAGATGTATGGACCAGTTAGTGACCAATGCGTTTGGAGAAAGAGAACGGAGTATATAGATTCAAAGGGGAACGCACAATATATCAAAATTGTCGCGGTGCATGGGGTAGCCCACCCCCTCAATACTGAATACTGAATAACTGAGGGGCCCTGCGACGGGCTGATCCCCGTCTAAGGAGTCCTACCGACTGTGTATAGGATTAAGTTAAGTTAAATACGGCGGAGAGGAAAACAACGAGGAAGATGTATGGACCAGTTAGTGACCAAGGCGTTTGGAGAAAGAGAACGGACCAAGAGTTGGCAGAATTATATATTGAACCACAGATTTTGTAGCAGATATTGAAAGGAGAAAATTAGAATACTTGGAGTATTTTTTCGAAAATGATAAAACTACGTTGCCTGAAACACATTCGAAAGTAAGAAGATGATATAAAGAGCTCGAATTTCTTAGAAGACCCAAAAGCTAAGGAGCATATTACAGACAAAAGTATGTAACGTCACATGTGTATGTTTAACCACTAAAGCTTTCATCTATGAAAAATTCGTTAAGTTTAAAGAGACTACTTTTAGGGCTATTCTTTGTTGCTGTCGATAACTAAGCAACGTAACGTCGAATAAGATGATAAACGATGAAAGACGAAATGAAAATGAAATTTTGAAAAATGCTGTAGTGGCTTACTCAAGATAATATCCTGGAAATTTCTTGTATGAGCTGAGTACAACCACGAAAGATACGGCGAATATTCCAGTCAAAATTCTAACACACATTAAATTTCAAGAGCGTTACAAATTTTCTCAGTTTTAATTCAAAGTCGTGGAACGTAACGCAAATTGATAATTCTCCTGAACCTTTTAAAATCCTATCTAAAGCCTCCAGGTTATTTCTCATAAGAGCCTTTTCTCGCATCGTCTGTGAGGGATCCCTTAATTTCTACAAAAATATTGTCTCCCTTTCTAGAAGCGAGAAGGGAGAACTTTCTAATGACTTGTCCCAACCTCCTTGAATTTCTTTCTAATTTCCGGCGAACTGACGCATGCGTGCGAACACGCGTTCAGTTAGACCATAAGTCACTTGGCCCGTTTGCTCACCCCAATTAAAAATCACGAAAGATGAAAACATGAGGGGCTTTTGTTAACTGTTCGGACAAACTATATCTGGGTTCTGCGTCACTTCCCATCTGCCAGGAAACCGGTCCAAATAAAAGCTGATGAAAACCTACCTGCAGTTGTACAGTCAGCACTGATAAATCTGGTAACGGCTACGAGAAAGCAAAGTTAGTTGTGTTCACACCTCAAATCCTAGGGAGGTCAAGCACTTAAGTAGTAGTCCATGTTAATATACCACTCAAAGTTACTCTTATGCTTGATAAGTTAAGCACAATGCCATGAAGACGTATAGAATATTCTATCTACTCTACAACTCTTTTTTGGACCTTTGCCGTTTTCTCATTTTCCTAATCTTTTCAAAATCTGTTGCACTATGTGGAAGGGGGGAGTCAGCCAGTCACAAGGCACACAGAATAAACGCACACAGATATCCATGCCTCAAGTGGGATTCGAAACCACGATCCCAGTGTTTGAGCGGGCGAAGGCAATTCATACGTTAGACGGAGCGGCCACTCTGATCGGCACGTGGCCAGTATAGCTCCACAGTCCTTAGTTTCGGATATACAAGAAAATAAGTTGTCAGGTTTGCGTTCCTACCGCTTTATTCCGCAGAGAAATAACCTATCGGTGCTCACTTGATGGGCTGTTTTGGGGTCTATGGGGAACAGAAAATTATCACTTTCTTGAAATCGAACCGCGATATATTAACATGTTCAACCTGTAGCCTAGTCATAACAGGTTATATACATATACACACATACAACTGATTATTTGCCGCTGTCCATCCCCTAAGAAACAAAATCTTATTTAATTTCTATATAAAATAAAATCGTTAAGGTGACGGGTGTAATCACGACAGAGTGTAGCATGCGCGGCTTTTCGGTGTTACTAGTTATGCCTACAGGTGAATTTGTCTTTTGCGAGCACTCGTAGAGATTCTCTGTGGTCAGCTACCGTCATTTTCATTTAAAGTGCTTTATAATTTTGCCTGTGGTTCTGTACGGGCGTGAAACTTGGTCTCTGACATTGAGGGAGGAACATAGACTAAGGGTGTTTGGGAACAGGGTATTGAGGAGAATATTTGGACCGAAGAGAGATGAAGTGATAGGAGGTTGGAGAAAACTGCATAATGAGGAGCTTCATAACTTGTACTCTTCTCCAAGTATAATTAGAATGATCAAGTCATGGAGGATGAGATGGGCAGGGCATACCTGTATAGCACGAATGGGGAGAAGATGAATTCATGTAGGTGTTGTTGGGAAAGCCACAAGGAAAGAGACCACTGGGAAAAACAAGACGCGGGTGGGTGAATGGTGTTAAAATGGATCTTAGAGAAATAGGGTACGGTAGTAGAGACTGGATTGATCTGGCTCAGGATAGTGGAGGGCTCTTGTGAACACGATAATAAACTTTCGGTTTCCTTGACATTCTGGGAAGTTGTTGAGTGGCTGCACAACTGGTGAAGTTATGTAAAGAATTTCTTGAAACAATTATTCTGGTTCCGGAGTTCCAACTCGGTACTTTCGAAAGAAATTTCTTGAATTAAACTACATTTCAAGAAATTGATCCTTTAATACATATAATTGTTAGTAAAACACACTGTGGCTTATAGGCCTGTTGCTAGGCAAAGATCTCGAAGCAAGCGAGACAACAGCCGCTCGGTAAACACGTTCCGGAGAAACGAAAACGTACGTAACAATATACTTATTTTTGGAAACGGGGTGTTTTCTACGGTTTTCGTGCTGAGATGTTATGAGCAGGACAGTTTGAAGAGACCAGTCAGTTGAGCTGAAAAGGAGGCCGAGGAGAGATGACGCTACAGTTGAGTGAGTTGAGTTCTGCGCAGACGGCTGTGACAAGAGGACCTGAGCAAGTGAAGCTGAAGAATCTCCACTATTGTAAGCCGTTACTAGGAAACAGCTGTTGATACTGCAGGCTGGAGAAGACTTAGCTGTAGTGATTTGTAAGAGAGATCATCAGCGATACCGCTTAATTACTTGTAGTTCCGAGTGGTCTGTATAAGTGGTCAATAAATCCATCCACAATACCTCGTCTATAGTCACACACCTAAATCTTGAAAATATGTATCTGTTTCCTTCCAAATTTATCATTCAGTTATTTAAATTTTTCCGGAATATTTACAAATCTAAACTTAACATACTCTTGATTTGGGGAAAATACAATTTCGTACTTGTACATGGATCTTTCACATAAATAATAGTGACTTCTGTGCGCATGTATTAACCTGTTCCTTTTAAGAACAATGTAACTGATTTATCGTTACAATATTTTTGGAAACTATTAAAGCAAATATGAACTACTGCTCCTTACGAAACATGAATAAAAGTGGACCTGGAAAGAAGTGAGCATAATATACTCCTAACTCGAGGCCTAAGGTTCCACAAGGTTATTTCAATAAGATTACGGTCAGGGGAGACTTGAGACCAACTATTCTATCCTAAAGATGGGAGCAGCAGGTCCCTCGGAAAAGTTAGTACCTATATATCAAATTATACGGCGACATTTTTATTAATTAATTTATTTATTTATCTATCTATTTAGGTTGATTTTGGGGGTAGGGATGTCTCAGTCGGTACAACGACGGACTGTGAGTTGGAAGGCCCATTTCGATTTCCGGCAGAGGAAAGAGACTGTTCTCCGTCCACAGCTTCCAGACCGGGACTGGGGCCCAACCAGCCTCCTATCCAATGGGTACCGATGGCTGTTTACCCCGAGGACAAAGGAGGAGGACGTGAAGCTAACTATTCATCTCCATCTATTTCCGAGATCAAGAATAGTGGAGCTATACCTCCACTCCCCATATGTTTTCATGGTACAGTGCTTAATTGCCGATCGCAGTGACAGCCTTGTCTAAGGAATGAAATGTCTTCGCTCGCTCGAACTCTGGGATCGTATGTTCGAATCCATCTCAGGGTATGGATGTCTGTGTGTGTACTTAGCGGTCTTGAGACGACCTGAACACTCGCTCAAGGAGTCCTAGGTTCTGTGTAAAAATAAATAAAGAAGAGGCCAGGGCCCAACAAAAGTATTGCAGAGCCATTGATGAATTACGCTTCTCTCAGTGACGTAGGGGATCCTCGAATGATGAAGTAAAGGAATCTGGAAGGAGGCATTAGTAGCCTAATTTCAGATAACATTCTGGAATTCTTCTGGGTTGAAAAGTGTCAGTCAGTTCAGGCTGTGTCACGGCCAAGAGCCTAACCTAAACGACTGTATGGATGTCGCTTGAAAGTTTTCCATTACACAGCGTAACTACACGGAGGGCCGTAAGCTTACTACAAGATCACATGAAAATTGAAAAGATATTATTGACTTACAAGCAGACAGAGTTCTGCTCGGAACTGATTTGTCGTTCTCTTTACAGTTAGAAAGATACATGTCCTGCAAGCACAAATTGCTGGCCGCAATGATGAATGAATATGAATTAACATTAGTTCTTTGTGTAGCTGATAAAATTACATTTTCCAGCTAATAATCTGAACAATAAAAAATAGAACATGTGGGCTTGTTCCACGTTAATGGTTATTGTGGTCAAAATTAATGAACCGGAAACGAGCCGTAAAAGGTTAAAACACCGACAAGGGTTGGTTTCACCCCGTCCTCTACCTCCCCCCCCCCAGCTTCCAATTCACCTCACTCTAATGATGCAATAAATTCTGTTCCATGTCAATTTCCTTGCTCTTTAAAAAAAGAATTCGACCTATCGAAAAAAAAAAGGATATTTCACGATAATTTATATTGTTGAATTATTTCCATTCCCATGTGACATTATGAGTGAACTGAGATTCGAAACTTTGCACGAAAACTTAAGGACTCCTTGTTCCTGTCTCTAACATCTGTGACCAGGGAGATGATGAATTTTACTGAAGAAATCTTGCCGAAACAGCCGAAAACGAATGCAGTATTAATACGTACCCGTTCTACGTCCGTGATAGGTTGGTTTGCTTATCAGCATAACAAAATATTACTAACAAAACTGAAAATAAGAAAACCAGTAGAAAACAATGAAAAAAGAGTCCACTAAAGAGTGCTGTCCGTTGAAAGTAAACAGATTTTTCGGAGGAATATGTCGCTTCCGTCTCCAGGGTTCAAAAATAAATCCAGCAAAGAGAAGGAAGCAGCAAACAGAGCTCTTCATAACCACCGATATGAGAACCTAAATTCCTACAAGGAGACTGCATAAGGATTCCATTCACGCACGATTATTCTGCACTTAAATGGGTACCAAACCACAACGTGTGGTGTATTCGAGCAAGTGTTCCTGGCAGAGAAACGGTGGCAATATAAGAAAATGAGCAAAATATTAAAAGTTGTTCAAGAATTAATGTCACAACACTGTAGCTTTCGGAACTGAACTGAAATTTATCCACAAGTAATGTTTCTCTTTATATCACGCCCGGAAATCAGGAGAAAATATTGAAGGACTGTAGGCTTGCATGTGATTGGCTGGAATGTTCTTTCGTAACAATATCTGCGCATAAAGGTAAGAGCAGTCATACTTGGCTCGTGTATTTAAAAAACAATTAGGAGCGTGGATTCGAAACGCATCAATATAATATTAGTAATGTAGTACCGTTACTCTATGAGCTGCGTTCCGACAGCAGGAAATTTCCCAATATCTTAGAGTGTTCTCCAATAGGTCCGCGACAAGGAAGAGAGGACCGACAGGATATAAAGAACAGAGCAGTAATGTTTCTGCTGGTCTTCTATATATATATGACCTCCTTGTCGTTGTGGTCATGTTTCCTGTCAGGAACTGAAACCAAGAATGACTGTGCTAGCGAAGACCAGCAGCAAATTACTGCTCTGCTCTTTATATTCTGTCGGTTTTCTCTACCCTGTCGCGGACCTATTATAGAACACTCCAAGGTATTTTGAAATATATATAACCTTTGTCCACGAAGTTCCGAGACTGATTTTATATCTCTGCTTATGTAAGTGGTGGCAATATACATACATACACGTATATAGAGAGTTGGGGGAACGGGGTAGCGTAATTTTGAGGCACTATACTACAAGCCTGAAAATCGCGGGTTCAATCGGCTCACAGATAGCGGTGAGGTTGTCAGCCTTACGCGCCGGTCACCCTTTACCCCCCGGAATATTCCTGGTACTCATTTTTGTTAGAGGCTGAGTCGACCCCAGGGCCATAGTAGGCCTGGAAGGATTATGTGAATTGAAAAACTCAATCGAACTCGTGACCGTTCAGCTTGTAGCAAAGTGGCCCATCAACTACGCTACAATGTGGCCCTTAACTAGTCAGTTAGCAAATGTTGCAATTTATATCTCTATTGCGTACCCTGTGCTTAGTTTTCATATCCATTTTATTCGCAATTACATCACTATTACACTTCCTAAACTTGCTTTGTATCCTATTTTATCACGTGATCCTAAATTAATGTAGACAATACAATTTGGTACAAATCACTATGCGACCATTTACAAATGTACAGACCAGCACTACGTAGATAACGAATGTGCCTGAACACGATCTCTACGGCCGAAATATATAATTCATTATTATTATATTTTGACGAATAGACCACTTGCTAAGCGGCGACTCTGTAAACAGCGACTGTTTCTGAGCAATGGCAGCGATATTCGCTGCAACGAATACTCACGCAAAAACAGTTACTGTTGGAAAAGAGACGTTTTTCTGTATGGTCCGTGCCGAGATTTTATGACCAGGAAAATTGGAGCAATAAGCCCAGTTGTGAGTAGTATTAGCCAGCGCGCAACGGCATGGGCATAGAAGCTAAGGAATTTTGATTGTTGGTAGCTGTTACCAAACAACGACTAGGGAAGATTATAAAAGGCAAGAGAAGGCTTTGCGTGTAATTATTTGTAAAATGTGTAGATAGGATATATTGTAATAATTACTTGTAGTACCGAGAAGTGTGTATAAGTGGTCAATAAATCTATCAATAAAACCCCGTCTATAGTCACACCCCTAAATCGTGAATATATATATATATAGTGTGACATGTCTAACCGTTGCTGGGCAAGGGGAGGTGGAACGATTTTCCACGAAGACAGACCCTTGGTAAACGGTCGGTTGCCAAGTTACGCAACAGTGGAAACGAGGTCACGCAACAGTAGGGAAAGCGTTGTTTCTCAGTGCCGAGCCGAGGCGAGCCGAGCAGAAGCGCGCTGGTTGCTACGCAGCGTTTCCCAGCAACGTCTTTGTAAACACGACGTCACGCAATAGTGAAAGCTATGACGTAACTGTTTTCTGTGTTGTCCGTGCGGAAGCTACATTATAGGAGTATTCGTCAGTGAATGGAGTAACCAGTCAGTTGCAGTCATTCGCAGGAGTGAAAGGAAGCAGGAGAAGTAATTGTGATACTGCAGATGACAGTAGTTGTGAAATTGTGTAAATGTAAGATCGACTGTTCAATAAATTCGCTAGATCTAAGACGACGTGATGTTATTTGTCGCGTTACATACCCAACACGTG
>NW_019720162.1:762600-814103 GCF_002891405.2 Cryptotermes secundus
TATATATATATTGTATTGTATTGACGGAACTCATCACAAGCGCAAGGATAACCAACTTCTGGGTAACAAAAAAGGAAGTTAATTTCTTGGCAATCTGAGCGACAATCAGCTTTAGAGAAGGAAGCGTAATTATATGACATGGCGATATTATTAGCATAATAGTGGAAGAGAGCGGCTGAATACGAATACACGACCATCACAACAGAGATATGGGCTTGTCTGGGTGGGATATCAAGATCACACGGGCTCAACTTGGGGCGCAGGCGCACTGGGCGTCAGGCGTCTTTCTCCTGTGACGAAGCGGTTAGGTCGTGAAGCTAACCATTCATTCCCAGTTAGTTCAGAGACGTAGAATGAATGGAGCTGTACCTCTACTACCTTATACGTTTTCCAGTTTAAGAAGTCAAAATTGGCCCTGCATGCCATGGAGACTTGTGAGAGGCTGAAATTGTAGCTCCAATATTATTGACTTCGGCACTCGACGGAGATGAGTGGTCAGTTTCACGACCTTGCCGCTTCACCCCGCGTAGGCAGTCTAGGTGCCGATCACGTGTCTGTGTGCTTTCCTGTTGCAGGTAGTGGCCTTGCGACTGGCTGATCATCCGTACAGGGAGTCCTGCCGCCTGTGTCAAAGGTCAAGAAACTGAGGACTCGGCCAAGGTCCTAAAAGGGCTGTAGAGCCACAGATAGACACCCTAAGCTACCCATTAGATAGGAGACTGGGTGTGTCCAGTGCCGGTCTGGACGCTGTCAAGAAGGGAAAAGTTGTGCACTGACGGAAATCGAACTCGATCCGTCCAACGCGTAGCACGTCGCTATAACGACTGAGTTACCCCGGCTCTTGCGTCTCAAGGAACAGCGTTATATTAATCTCTTGGCCAAGTGCTGCTTCTGTGCTGAATTAATCATCACACCATTAAGGTTTATAGAAGTTTATGAGAATGGAGGTGTAACTCCATACATTCTTAACCTCGGTACTAATTGGAGATGATTGCTCAGCTTCAAGTTGCAACGGTTTTACCTCTGAGGGAAGTACCACAGTTCCCTTCTGAATGTGTGCCCCAATTGGGGTCTAAACCCCGATAATTTGTTGTCCAGCCCTTAGCGTAGTCACTACACCAACTGAGCTACCCTGGCTCACAATCACCATATGGATTAACAAACCCAACCCAACCCCCTTTCTCCAGTTTAAAACCTATAATCGTGTTTCTGAACCGCTTCGTTTGTGCATGGAATATTTCCGATGATATATTTATTTCCAATTGAAATCTATTAAACTGCTTTCATAGATAGAGCATGCGAACAGACTCGCAGAGGGGTGGAGTCCCATTATGGATATCTTCTGCACAGAGCGGCACGCCATTTCTGACGCTTAGCTGAAATATTGACTTAGATCCTTCATACTTAGACCTATTACATTTCTCTTGTCATCGGCATTGCATCAAAGTTTGGACGCGCAATTTGCCATCCCCGAACTGCAGGAGACTGCATATGTAACGAGGAGCTTTACAGCGGTCTCTATTGTTGAAACTCGGTATCAATTCATCCACAAATGAAGGGGGTTGATTTCAGAAAAGTAGTCTTTAAACCGTAGCAAGAGGAGGGCGGGCAGATTCGTCAATCTATATGATGATTGTATACTGATTACATTGCTGGCGTTCTTTTCAAAGCGGATTAAAAAAGGGTAACGCTAAAGAGGCGGGAGTTCTTTAAAGCGAGAAATTTTGTTGTCAATTCTCATAAGTAAACAGAGCTTGTTACTCATCCTGAGATGGATTAGAGGTTCTCACAAGAGTATCAGTACTTCTGGGATGTGCCGCCGTGCAGTTCGATACAAATCTAAAGTTTCGTAAGAAAGTGTTGCCCCCATCTTCACAGACAAAGAGTAAACCAAATAAGGTAAAACTGTCTCTGTGCTTAATTATTTAAGCATCACTCCATTAAGGTGTATGGGAGAGTGGAGGTATAGCTCCAATATTCTTAACCTCGTCTCTAGGTGGATGTGAGTGGTCAGCTTTATGTCCTGGCGGCTTTACCTGTGATGCCCACTCAATACGAGACTGGACTTCAGAGCCGGGATAGACGCTGTGAAGAATCGCATAAGCAACCACAGAAAAGCAAGTAGCAGGCAGGGCCTATATTTCAACTCGAACATGGAAATAATACTTCAACCGAAACATAATTCTAAAAATAAGACAAGCAAATAACCAGTAATTAGCCAACGGAAAATATAGGGCTGTTTGTTTCTAGCTAGTTTCTCGCTTGCCTTACTCGTCAAATCCTGAAGATGGAAACATTTATTCTTCCGAAACTTCTAATATTACGGTAAAGCAAAATTAGGGCGCCAAGATGAAAACCGCTTCCTCGCATTACTCTTCGACCCTAAAAAAAACTGAGACAATATCTCCGAAACGTCAGTCTAAAAATAAGTCAAATAAGCTAATTAACTAACTACACAGAGCTGAGCACTTCTTGAGAATCCGCCAGTCGTGCAGCTACTCAAGAACTTGCCAGCAATTTTGATGAAACCCGAAGGTTCATTGCTGTGTTCACAAGAGCCCTTCACTGGTCCCTAGACTTAACAAGAGCAGTCCTACCTACGTTTTGGTCTTCATAGGGGTGTCTTTCCTTCTGGTTTTCCAATCAATATTCTATATGCATTCGGGCTACATGCCCTGCTCATCTTATCCAGCCAAATAAGCTACCAACAAGAATCAATCTTGAAACGTCTGTAAATTTTAACAGAATACACGGTGTCATTTCCTGGAAGAAAATACTCTTCAAGGTCCGACATAATATCCCATTATATGCGATGTGTTATGTATTTGAAATAATCGTGATTACCATATTCAGTATGATGTGTGGGTGAGAGAAAAATATAAACAATACCGAACCCCGACCCATCGCTATAATTCCTACGTCGGGGTACTTCAAGATTTTTCGTATTAGGGAGAACAATTTTCCTCTTGACTTCAAAGTGTTTTGACAACGGCTGTTGGGGGGGGGGGTGGAAGCGCAAGGGGATTGAAAAATCTCTCCCTTTCATGTAGTCAGCAGTCCAGTGAAGGTACTGCGTGTAGGGGAGTCCCCGCAGCAATTTTCGGAGCCAATAGACAGCAAACACTGCGAGGATGACCCCCCGGTTTAGACGTCTAAAGAGGCTTGAACTGAATGGAACTCAAACGGAAAATTGTCATGTCACTCGGATAGAAAAGAAATTTGGTTTGCCTGGGACACAGCAGACACACGAACTATTAACTTAACGAATAACATTGTCTGTTAAAGGCAGTGGTTTCCAAATTGTATTCAGTGGCGTTCCCCCAGATATCAAATGCTTTATCATATTCCCCTTCCTAATATTGTGTCTGTATGTGTTTACATAAAAACATCTGTCAGTGTGGATTTCTATCAAAAATATTCTTGTGGTATGTAAACCCATTGCAAAGTAACAGCTATGTAAACAGGCGACAGTACAACAGCCGTTGCTAGGGAACAGCTCTTTGAACATATTATTTCTCCATCAAAGAAATAACACGTAATAATGGGAAAGATATTTTCTGCGCGATCCGTGCTAAAGCTATATAACCAGGACAACTAAGTTGTGGTAACTCCCATCTGAGAAAGTAATACAGGTATATGGTCGCCAGTCCCGAGGGACTCTAACCCGAGAAAGAATGTGCTGACGAGAGCCAGCAGTATATACAAAAGACAGGTCAGTCCTCTCGTCAGAGAGAGAGACCCACAGAAACAAGACCGTAACAGTCAAACAGTAATAAATATCTGGGGCTCGACACCAAGACTTACTGACTGACCGGCCGTCAGTCGAAATATGACTTTGACTTGCGGTAACTAACGCATGGAGACGGATTCGATTACCTCCACCGTAGGCCTGCGAGTCATGGCAGGCGACGAAAAGGGAATCCAGTGCCTTGGGGTACAATTGGGCCACCCTGTTCCTGGAGTATATAAATACGGGGACCTGGGCCTCCAGATTTGGGGAGTCTCGAATCTGGGACAATATTGTCACGTGTAGGGGGTACGCGGGACGAAAATAACACGTTCTGTTTCGTATTTATTGGCACTTCGGTTATACTCTCTTAATTACAATTAATACAGCGCTATCGCTGATTTACACAATTTACAGTTCAACGTTACACATGCTCTAGGATTCTCAGTCTTCAGTAGTCGTATCCTGACAACGGATCTCAACACAGAAACTAGCACTTCAAATCACTATGAAGTCTTCTTGTTATTTCGTATTCAATCACTCTGTACTCCTCTGTCCTAATCTGTACTCAATTAATCTTCACAATTCACTAAGGACACGCTCCATTCTCGTCTTTTTACTCTCAACTTATGAACCCGTCTGGACTCCTCATTCATCGAAGCTACAATATGTATTCGTTATAGGCTCCGCACGGACAGCACAGAAAACACAGTCACGTGATTCCTAGCCAGTGACTTCATTTGTTCGCTGACTGTTGTCTGGCAACGAGCAATAGCATTCGTACACCAGACACAGCTTACATTAGTGCACGTTGGAACATGTTTAACATCCGTTCATAGGACCTGAACCAGCCTGTGGCATCTCTATAGGAGTTGCCAGAAAGGCAATCAGGGACTGGACAAACATGAAGCACAAGAAATACTGGGGACCCTTGACTGGTCTCAGGCAAGGAAAGGGATTCATACGAGGACCCTCAGCTAAAAGAGCGAAGGGACTGTTGAAGTTAAACAGGAACCAGCTACGATGTGTGGTAGGACTACTTACGGAACACTGTCACCTCAAGGGACACCTGTTCAAACTGGGACTAAGTGATAGTCCCACTTGTGAGAGGTGTCAAGAAGAAAACGAAACAGCCACACATATCCTGTGCGAATGTGAGGCCTTAGCTTATTTAAGATTACGCCACTTGGGTCAATACTTTATGGAACCAAGTGACTTTTTTGACTCCCCCACGTACAAAATCCTGCGCTTCATTTGAAGTGCGGGACTGCTGAGGGGATAATCAATAAAGGGGAAGCATAGTAGACCACTGTAGGTCTCAGTGCAAGGGCCAAAAATGCCTACCCCTCATTCATTCATTCATTATTGACCACTTACAGGTCTAACTACAAATAACCATAATATTATCGCTGATTTCCACACTTTACAATCTACTCTAAGTCTTTTCCAGCCTGCAATGTTTTCACTCGCCGTTTCTTTGTAACGGCTTCTAGAAAGGCTTTCTCTGTTTCAAGGCTCTTGTCCTTCCTGAACGGCAGCTTCCTTCCAACTGAACTGAATCTTCATTGCAACTGACTCGCGGCCATTTCACACCAAACTCCTACTCTTCTCTGCACCGCCGGACTAGCAGCTGGGCTCTAGCTCTCACCGAACAAATTGATTTGGCAATGACGATCATGAGACCTTGCTTTCGAATCCCAGTCGGAACGTCAGCTATCCTAACAGGGATTTTTTGTAGCTTCTTTCAGTCCCTCCAGACAACGGCTGGGATACCATCTCGACTAGGTCACGGAAGTTTTATTCCAAATTCTTTCTGACTTGTAATTTATCAATCAACCTACCATTCGAAGTTTTGTAATTTTGAAAGTAAAACGGTCGCTCCATAGTTCGAGCTGTTAGTCGCTGGGTTCCCATCACGAGGGCCCGGTTTCGATCCTGGGTCTAGTCAAGTGGAATTTGTGGTGGACAAATTGGCGTTGGGGCGGGTTTTCTCCGAGTACTTGTGTTTCCCCTGCCAATCTTCATTCCACCAATTGCTCCACAATCACCCTCACCTATCATCTGGGGCTGGTACAATAGGCCAGAAGTGGCCGCAGTAAAAGGGACTTAGTCCAACCCCAATAGCAATAAATAAATAATAAATAATTTTGATACTGACCATGTAGTAAGTTAATTTCCTCTTATCAAAAATCTAACAAATTACAAATTCCCCATAAAACAAAAAAGCCTTAAGATTTTATCCACTTAATTTGCTGTCTATAGTGTCACGTAGTATGTGGCGTGACGATAGACGGGGTTTAGATTGGTGAATAGATTTATTAACCACTTATACACACCACTTGTGACTACAAGTAACTATAACGTTATCACTATTCCACACAGTTTACAAATCATCATAGCACACGGTAAGCTTTTTTTCAGACTGCTGACTCTCCACCATCGATTCCCTAGCAACGGCTTCTAACAGTGGATTTTAGTCAGCTTCACGCGGTCAAGCCATTTCCGCCTGAACACCGTCTCACGACTCAATAAGCTCCAAACGTTTCTCATTTGTAACGCTTCGACAAGGACTACGTAGGAAACAACACTCTTTTATGTTAAATGCGTGTTTAGGCGCCGTCGCCTAGAAATGGTCATGGCGCGGGCTACGGAAAACACGACTTTTCTATTGTTGTGTGAGTGTATATTAAGAGCTTTGCCTAGCAACGACCGCTGTTTACAGAGTCACCGTCTAGCAACATGTCTATACGCCACAAATCGTTATATATAAACTTACTTGCCACCTGATTATCGAAATTACATTTAATATCAAGACAAAATTCATCTATTCCTCAGGCCTTTCTTAGGCTCCATGGTTTCCCCTGTCCGCAGGTGCCTCTTAAGAGCACGCACAGAACCAGGTATCACTTAAAGGGATTGGCATCACGTATATCGCTTTTACACGCATGGGAGCTAGCCCGTGGCAGGAACTCAAAATTATTGTACTGATGCCGTTGAATATGCTGATTATCAGTAATGAAAACTATCACGGTATATAAACATCTATGTCCCCGGAGGGTATCGAACTCGGGGCCATACAACCGCATGGTTTGTCAGTGTAACTCGTTGCTGACCACTGATGTCAGCCCCACGGCTATACAAATGTGGTTATAACAGTGATTATGGGGTCTTATTGGGAAATCATTCTAAAGTTAATCTCAGATCTATTTTTTCTGATGAATTGTGAGACAGGCTTTCATTCTTATCTCGAGCATACACAAGTGAGACTGCATACTCTGTAGCATACATCAGAAGGTACTGTGAGGGTGTAAGAATTGATGTCATATTTTTTACGTTTTAATGAACTCTATCTACTTATATATACTGTATATATTCATATGTGCGCACTTTTTCAAATGTTGGAGGAGCTTTATTAATTTTCGATATCTGAGAGTTTATCCGTCATAGATCTATATGTCTATATAAGTGAACAATCTCGCTCAATCAGGGAACTGAGCCATTCTTGAGAAGCAGCCTACTGAGCAACTACTCAAGAAGTTCCCAGTATTTTATGGAATCCGAAAGTTCATTATTATGTTCATAAAAACCCCGCATTGATCACTATTCTGTGCCAGATCAATCCAATTCCATATCATCCCATCCTATCTCTCTAAGATCCAGGAAACTGAAATTTCGGGCCCCGACATCAATGTCTGCTAAGTCCATTTTGAAGCAAATTTTAGAACCTGGCGTTACTTTACGTCCTACTGCAGACAGGGCACTGGAGAATGAGTGGGTGACTTCCAGCAATAAGATAAATCTAGCTCCTTAATAGGCCGACCAATACATTTTGCACGCGCCATAGCTCAAGAGGTTAGTCGCTGGCTTCCCACCGCTGCCGGGTTCGATCCCGGGTCTTCAAAAGTGGGATTTGTAGTGGACAAAGTGGCGCTGGGGCAGGTTTCTTCCGAGTACTTCGGCTTCTCCTGCCAATCTTCATTTCACCAATTGCTCCACAATCACCCTCACCTATCATCTGGGGCTGGTAAAATAGGCCAGATGTTGCCGCAGTACAAGGGACTTAGTCCCACCCCACTAGCAATAAAGAAAAAGATCCATTTTAATATTGTCCAACCGTCTATGCCTTGGTCTTCCCAGTGGTCTCTTTCCTTCTGGCTTTCCCACCAATATCCTATATGCATTCTTCTTTTACCCCATTCATACTACATGCTACATACTTCCACTTTGGTTCCACTATTCCGGCTTTCAGGTATCATGTCACAGTGTAAAAATATTTGTTCTCTGTAATGGGTTGTTTAAATTGTTAGAATTTTAAAATAGTGAGGGATGGAGCGCGTGTAATTGTGAGGCTGTTTAAACGCGTTGTAGGAAGGATGTGTCTGTGCAGTTTAGCGGTAAGTATCTAATGATAATAATTATGTAATACGAGTATAGCTATCATGTTCTTAGTCCTTTAGAAGTTCTGTAAGGGAAGCTGTGGCCTGTAACAGGTAAGATGCAACGAGTGGCAAAGCGTCTTGTATATAGCGGTGAGATGTGGTTTGCCTTTTAATAGATTTTATTGAAATTATAAGAAATGTATTTCGTTGGATCGACGGTCCAATTAACGTCGTTTTTATATATAACAGAAGCGGGTAACGTTCCCACCTCCTGACTCAAGGTACACGGGTTCAAACCCGGCGGAGGTCGTGGAATTTTTAAGGGCGGAAAAATTCAGGGAACAAGTCCTCCGGGAGGGACTTTAAGCCGTGGGTCCCGTGTCGTAGCTTTACGACACGTAAAAGAACCTCATGTCCCAAGGGGACCACTGAGCCACATTCAGGACATTTCCCGCCCAACAATAGTTTCTAACGCCTCTGGTAGATGGGGGAAGCATCGAGATACCGCTCAGCAAGTAGAGTCCGAACTCGCTGGCTGAGTCGGGACTGATGGCACGCACCAATACCGGTAGGGAATAGAGACTGGTATAATATCATAGGGGGACGCACGATGGACCAACAGTTGGTCTAAGTGCATGGGGAAACCCACCGTCTCAAATACAATACAATACAATACAATATACAAGTATATAACAGGATGCAAAAATTGAATGTAGTGAGGTAAGAGGCGTATGATGGATTACAAATTATTTTGACGGAAACATTCGTCTCCTAATCAAGGTTATATTTCGGCAATTGCCAGGAGGCACTGAGGGACAAGATGGAAACCTCCGTCAGGATAGGCAGTGCCTAGACAGAGATTCGAGCCAAATACCTGTTGAATATAAATCCAGATCCAATCGATGAAATCCAAGTAACCGGAGAAGAGCGTAACCTGGTGATTACCTACTTACTCATGGAGCTGAGCCTTTCTGGAGATGCTGCCAATTCTGCACCTACTCAAGAATTTCCCAGCATTTTATGGAACCCGAACGTTCATTACCGTGTTCACAAGAACCCTCCACTGGTCCCTATCCTGAGCCAGATCAATCGAATCCAATCCATCCCATCCTACCTCTCTAAGATCCTTTTTAATATTGTCCACCCACCTACGCCTTTGTCTTCCCAGTGGTCTCTTTCCTTCTGGCTTTCCCACCAATATACTATATGCATTCCTCGTCTCCCCCATTCGTGCTACATGCCCTGCCCAACTCAACCTCCTTGACTTGATCATATACTCTCTGAAAATCCAAAATGGACACACAGGGTATTGAGCCCTGGTCTCCCCTTTGGGAAACGCAAGTAACCAGCCGAATTAAGGAAAGATCTGCTTAATCTACACCAATCTTTCCGAAAATTGTTTTGTTTGGTAGCCCTTGAAATGAATCTCGGCTCCCAGTAAGTAGGAAAGTTGGAAATTGCACAGCTGATATATTGATACAGTGGGTTTACTTCATACACACACACACACAAGCGTGCTCATGAAACTCTTGGTGGTGCCGGTACCTCAGTGGGGGAGAGCTGCCGGACACGTAGATTTGTCGAAGCCCGCCAGTTAGCTTAGGAACGTGAAAAGCGAACCCACGCACCGATATAATCTTCCATACATACATATCATCACCATCATCTTCTTCTACTTCATCTTCTCCTACTACTTCACCATCCTCATCTTCTTCCACTTCTTCTTGTGTGGCACGAGAGACGATGAAGTGTCTCCCGTTTTCCTGGTTTCAGATTCTTCTTACAGACTTCTGCCAAGGGAATAGACAGAGAAGGAAAGCACAGTAAGCATGCAGACGCACATCCATGACCAGAGTTGGCTTCAAACCCGTGATCCGAGTGTTCGAACTGAACGGGACAGTACGTGCTCTAGACGCACGGCCGCTATGATCGGCAAATTATTACTGTGCATTTCATATGCTTCATGCAAAGAACGCCTAACACCGGCCATTTTATAACGTGTTTTTGGCATTGGTAGTACAGAAAGTGGATTCTGCAAGTCCGGCCAGCCGTTCCAGCTGCGTTTGGACGGTGGGTCGCTGATTCACCGGCTATTTGAAAATTTGGTTACGTAAATTAGGCGTGAAATGGAGTTGGTTTCTTTCTCCTGCCGCACGTCCACCCTTGTCCCACCGACACTCAAGATGAAAGAAAGGGGAAAACACGCACACACACATAGAGTTGGTAGAGCAGAGAAATGTGTGTGACCACATCCGTCGCAAATATTTCGCGCTGTATTTTCTCATTTCGCTCTGACGGCACAAATTGTAATTTCCAGTTACCAATAAAATCCACTGCCAACTTGAAGAATGATAAAAAAGAGTTCTCTCTGCTCTAAATGAATTAAATATTATGCCATGAAGGCGTGTGGGTAACTGATTGTATAGACCCATGTTCTCTTGATCTCAGCAATAGTTTGAGCTGAGTGGTCAGCTTCACGCCCCGGCTGCTTTACCTTCGTGGAAAATGCCCCCAATACCCATTGGATAGGAGTTTGTGTGGATACCAGAGCCGGTGTGGACGACGTGGAGAAAAGGCCCCAGACAATCAGACTCCCAGAGCTGTCACACAGTACTCTGAACCAACAATCACTGTGCTGGCGAAGGCCAGCGGCAATGTAGTAGCTAGACTAACCGAGATGATTTGTCTAGCGGTGACGCTCTTGTATAGCGTGTCAGGGAAAGTGCTCGGTTCGAATCCTGTTCGGGACACTGGCTACTCTGATTGTTGTGCCTTTCTGCAGGTAAATGCGAGAATACTGACTTCATCAGGTCACGAGCAGTTCCTTTCACGTCTACACCAATTTCTCACTGATCCCATCATTCGGCGCCATGCAGTTTATTTGCTGACATTGTTATATAATATAACACAGTGTACACTTAATGAATATTTCCTTATTTCACTTAGAAGCAGAGATAGCTCAGTCGGTATAGCGACTGGCTACGGACTGGACGACCGAGGGGTCGGAGTTTCAGTCCCGGTAGGGTCAAGAGTTTTCTCCTCTCCACAGCGTCCAGGCCGGCTCTGGAGTTCAATCAACCTCCTATCCAATGAGTACTGGAGGCTCTTTCTCCGAGGGTAAAGCTGCCAAAATGTGAAGCTGACCACACACCTCCAGCGAGTGTCGAGGTCGAGAAAATGTGGATCTATACATCCAATCCCTCATAAGCCTACTTGGCGCAGTGCTTAATTAGTAAAGCACAAGGCAACTTTACCTTGTTTCACTTGGATAGCACGAACTTCAATTTTTATTTACAGATAACTTGCATTAGTATGGGACATGTGAAGAATCAAATATAGTACTATGAAATACAAGATAATGTCCTTCCATAGGCCTATGTATTAAAACAAACTATAAGCCTCAGATTTTTCATTGTAATCAGACAATTTCTGTTTATCACAGCAGCAAATTCCTGGACGTAAACAAGTTACATGAGTGTAAGTTACCTATTATATTACAAATATAAATGTATCCTTTGTTTCAGTGTATCGTGTCTAATCTGTCATTAAGAATACTGTGGCATATAGACCAGATGCTAGGCAATGACGGAGAAACGATGAGACAACGGACATTGCTATGAAACATCTTCGTAAATAAGCTGCTAGGCTGTGACACGCGTGCCATAAAGGTAGTACTGTTGGAAGCGGTGTTTTATATATGTCCGCCCCAATGCTGTACCACTCAACCAACGAGCTGAGTCTAATTTGTGCAGTGCAGTGTAGTGTAGTGGAGCAAGTTGAGTGCTAAGTGAGTGAGTCAGTTTGAGAACTGTTGTGGTTCAGTCCTTGTAAGCTGTTGCTGTTAGAAGCTGATAGCTGAGGCATGGGGATACTTTGGGAATCCAGAGGAAGGGGAACATCCGCCGTTAGAAACCGTTATCAGGGAATGACTGGTGAAGACACAGTAGACTGAGAAGACTTGGTACGTGCTGTTGTGAACTGTAGTGTGTGTGAATTAACAATTGCGCTATGGTTACTTGTAGTTACGATCTATAAGTATTCAATAAATCCAATTACAAATCAAACCCCCCTCTACAGTCACTCATACATGTGACAATATTTATCCCCCTTCCCTCAAAATTAACACAAATATTTCGCCCTAAATCCTTCCTGTCAATGTTAATATAATATTTATAGTCATAAGTAGCAACGGTTTTACTTAACTTCTTTCTTCTGCTTGTATTAAAGGGACACGCTGTAACATAGTTGCTTGATGCACTATGCTACGCGCCAGAAGTCCGCGGGTTCGAGTCCGGATGAGTTCATTTGTTTTTTAATTGACCTAATCCTTCCAGCCGCACTATAGCCCTGGGGTCGACTCAGCCTCTAGCAGAAATGAGTTCCAGGAATTTTCCGGGGGGGTAAAGGGCAGCCTGCGTGTAAGGCTGACAACCTCACCGCCATCTGTGAGCCGATTATCTAGGTAATGTGGGAACCTCGACCTCTCACAACTCTATGAACTTCCACGGCTTCTTTTAGCGATATATTTACCTTCACCATATTGAACTCCACTTCCTTACACTTGACCCTCTTCACTTCTTAACGCTTTACCCCCCATCTAACACCTCTTTACCAGTAGGACGAATAGAAGTGACCTGGAAACCTTAAAAGTAAGAAAGCTTCTGCCCCCCCCCATCTCTCTCAATACACCCCTCGCCCATACATATTCCCTCTCACTCTCTCAGGATTCAAAGGGCTAATATAATCGCATTCTGAAGGACTGGTTCTCGAGATTCTGAGATAGAGTTTCTGACTTGTTTCTATATATCGTATTAAATTCGCTGGTTTCACACCTATACAGCAAAAGGGCACTGAGGCTAATATTCGCTTCCAACGCAAACACCTGTGAAGTCAAAGTTATAAATAACATTAATTGTACTTTATGAATGTTTTATTACTACCCTTCACAGTAAAGGCTGCTGTACCAATTTAAACTTATTCTCAACGCACTCACAATTATCCCATTTACTTCCCGCATTTGTAATAAGTGATTAGTAACAGTAATAAAGCAGAATTTTTTCCCTTGGCACTACAGCCCCAGTGGGCCTAGGCCTACCTCCATGAACTCCGTTCACTTCGGTTTTTCTAGATCTTACACATTCGGTAGGACTCCTTGGGCGAGTGAGCAGCTCCTCGCAAGGCCTCTACCTGTACACAAACACAGAAAAACGCACACAAACATCCATGCCCTGAGTGGGATTCGAACCCACGATCCCGGCTTCCGAGCGAGCGAAGACAATGCATGCCTTAGACCGCTCGGCTACTGTGACAGGCGAATAAAGCAGAAATACCTCAAGTAAATTAAAAGGAATAGAGTGGAAAATTTGTCCCAATTTGGAGTAATATGAACCCGACGCTCAAACACATTCCAGACGCCATATTTCCAGTCTTACGTACGAAATTATATATAATGCATGCATAGTTTAACTTTATCCATTCTGGTCCCTAACGCTAGTCAGTACTATAGAATGATTTGATTACACCGTCCGGTGTAACTCGAAAGTACATACTAATATATATATATACACTTTAGAGTCACACTGGACGGTGGGGTCAAATCATTCATTGCATCAAAATATGTTTCAAATAAATCTATATTTTAACGAGCTCTTAAATAAAAATTAGAGATTATGATTAAAAGTTTATGAGAATAATAAAATCGATATAAATCAGGAAACATATGAAATGTAGACAAGAGTAAACCCGGCACAAACGTGAGGCTTCGGGTTTCTGATTCCCTCAGTCCCTCAGACGAAAACATGCCCTCTAGATAGCAGCACAGGTTGGGATACAGTGTTATTCTATTACACCTAATACTCCCCAGAGGCAAAGTCACCGGGGCAAGAAGCTGACCCACTCACCTCCATCTACTCCTGAAACAAAAAATGGTGGAGCTATAACTCCACTCCTCCATACGCCTTCATGACGTTGTACTCAAATTAATTCATCATAGGGACAATTTTACCTCATTATATCTAATATGTTACATACACACAGTTATATATTAAAGTTTTGACTTATTTAGAGCAAGTACTTTTGATTACGTTACCGAGCTAAATTTCAAACATTAGAGCTTCTGATTTGTATCCAAAAGACGCCAGATTCGAACCTATGTCAAGGCACTGACAATCGTTACTAAACTCTAGATGTGTTTCCTCCGCCCTTCCAGACAAATATCGGAATAGTTGGCCACGACCCCTTCCATCAGTTTACTTTCCAGTTAATCATTCGCTCTCGTCATTCTATTCGAAGCATATAGTCTGAGTGACTTACAGTGTCACCAAATAAATTACCTAACTTCATGGAGCTGAGTCCTTCTTGTGCAGGTACCTAAGAATTTCCCAGAATTTTACAGAACCCGAAGGTTCATTATCGTGTTCACATGGAACCTAAACCGGTCCTTATCCTCAGCCAGAATCAATCGAGTCCATAGCACACTACCCAATCTTTCTAAGATCCGTTTTAATATTATCCACCTTCCTACGTTCATTAAATAAACTATAGATAATATCGTGACGCACAGACCCTTTGTTAGGCGAAGACCCGGTAAGCATATTCATTTCTGAAGCGTACGCGCACAACAATATGACGTCCATTGTTAGGCAACGGATCCCTAACAAACAAGCATTCTCAACAATGGAGAGGCAGTGTTTTCTGCGTGATCCGTGCAGAATGAATATAAAAGGGACAAGGAAGGTCGTTTGAGTGAGTTATCAAGAGTTGGGTCGAGTTGTGAAGTCCAAGATGACTGAGAAGAAGTGGCAAGAAAGGAATGGTAGTGAACAGAAGAATTCATATGTTATTTTAAGTTACAGTGAGACTCTTATAAATCCGTTGCCAGAATACGACTAGTGAAGACTGAGAATTCTGGTGCGTGTATTAGGGTTAAATGTAAAGTGTGCAGATCAGCGATAGCGCTGTAATTGCCTGTAGTCGCGTGTTGTGTGATTAAGGCTGAAAACCCAGTGACGCGACTAGTCGCGAGCGGCTAGCCTCTTGCGACTAGTCAAGTCGGTGAGTTATCAGCCTAAGGTGTTAATAAATCCGATCATCCAATCCAGAACCCGTCTTATAAGTCACGCACAAACCCCTACACGTGACAACATTTGAATAAGTTCATTTTAACAATATTTCCCTGACATCTAAGAGACCTATATCCAGATCGCTTGGCATTAAAAAGTGTGTCATTGGGAAGATTTTTTTACAATTTCTATAATAATTAGCAGTTTTCATAATTTGACTGAGTGGGAATCGAAACAAGTCCTCATGCTCAAGTTCCGGCACTACTGAATCATGTTAGCGTCGCGTCACACTCAGTTAACTCTCCAGTCCTTCTATGCTATCAGCAGACTGAACAGAAACTGCATCAGCTGAATGCCTTCGAGCGCACTTCGGTAAATTTAACATGTGTTTTGATGCCTGATTGTCACTAATTAAAATATTGCTATTGGCCCGTGGCCCATGTATGATAACTGCCAGTTCAGTATAACGTTGTGAACATGCGATCTGTTAGAGTTATTACGTAAATGCGGCTTACCTCCGCACCAAACTGTCAAGCGTTTAACATAATTTAAAAAAGTGTTAAGTTGTGTAGTAAGTCATGATAAAGAAGGCAGTCTTAGTTTCGGTATATCGTGTCTACTCTGTGAGTAATGGTAACATTTTAATGTGGATGTGTGAATTGTAGCATACTAGATAAAGAAGAAGATTTATAATTGAACAATTGTGAGTGTTATTCGTGGGAGATGACGTTAAATTTCGGCATCGTCGTATCATACAATGATATGTGGGGCTGGAAAGAAATAGGAGAGAAAGCAGGGAAAGTTAATAGCACGAAAGCTTATATAATGAATGAAGGGATTTCCTGCTGTATTCTCAACAGGTGTTAGGCTGTTAAATCATTCCTTTTATTATTTAACGATTAATTTCAATGTACACTTTCATCTCCTTAATACGGATATATATATATGATGAATACATATTCTCCGGTATCCGTATTAAGGAGATGAAAGTGTACATTGAAATTAACCATAAGTAATTAATCGTAATTCTTGTAAGTTAAGGGATAAATATATATCCCTTAACTTACAAGAAATATTTCATACACAGTATGTAGGTATATGTAGGATCTCTATTCATTCTACATTGGTACAATGGTACAATGATAATTATTGCCTTGAAATCGAAAATAAAGAAAATTTTCGCACTAACGCCATGTTTTATTTCTACATTCTACAAAATATTAATGTCTTGGTAAGAATCCATGTGGTGGCTGGCTCCCAATGATAGGCAAACTGACGTATACACAGACACAGCACAATAGTATAAAATGTTGTTGGTTCCAAATTCCCACGTGCAACAAGTCTTTTTATAAAACTTATTAAAGCTTATTCACATTAAAAGTTCTGCACATCACATAATATTTAACTTTTTTAAAAGTTTTTCACTACATGTTTCGACCAATATGGTCATCATCAAGAAATTGCTGTGCTTCTGCTATCTTGGCTTCAGTTATTAATTATTTTAATATATGGCTTCCCTTTTGCGCATGCGTATTCCAAGCGAGGGATTGTTCTTCCTGTTGTGTTATGCCGTGTGCGTCTTACAAATAATAATAATAAAGTAAAAGTAAAGTAAAGCTATCCCTGTAACGAGCCGTGAAGGCCCATAGGGTTGTGGGACGTTGAGGGTCCCACATTACCTTGACAATCGGCTCAAAAATGGCGGTAAGGCTGTCAGCCTTCCACGCCGGCCGCGCTTTACTCACCAGGAAAATTATTTAATTAATTCCTGGTACTCATTTCTGTTAGAGGCTGATTCAACCCCAGTGGCATAGTGCGGCTGGAAGGATTAGGTAAATTGAAAAATCCAATGACCTCATCGGGAATAGAACCCGCCACCTTCTGGCTTATAGCATGTATAGCCCCTCAACCAACTATGCTACCGCGTGCACCCGATAAAGTAATAATAATTTTATAAGCCCATTTTCCCCTTCTAAGGAAAGAAACCGGTATAGCGTAGTTGGTGTAACACTGGCTAGGATCTGGACGACCGAGGGGTTCGAGTTCGAGTCCTGGTGGTGTCAAGAATATATTTTTCTATACGTCGTCTCGACCGCGTCTGGGGCCCACCCAAACTCCTATACAGTGGGTGCTGAGGGCTCTTTCCTGGGGGTAAAGCGGCCGTGGCGTGAAGCTGACCACTCACCTCCAACTAGTGCAGAGGTCGAGAAAATGTGGATCTATAAATTCTCTCCCCCATACGTCTCGATCGCCTAGTGCTTAAATAGTTAAGCACAGGGACAACTTTACTTTTACCTACTCAAGGTATGTCAGACAAGGATATGTTTTATCAAGGTTACTTAATGAAAATGATCATTTATCTACACTTATCACTACAAATTCTTATGCATTTTCTAGCTGATTCATTTCAGTTTATCAAATGATACATTAAGACCGATGTCTAGCGCTGTCTCCCACAAATAACACACACAAATATTCAATTGTAAACCTTCCCCTTTATGTAGCATACCACACTTCTTATATCCATATCAAAATACCATTATAAGTACTCACAGAATTGACACGATGCATTAAAATAAATTAATGTTCACTCGCCAGTGACCCACTACGTAATTTACTTTCACAGAAAGTGTTAACGGTCATTTCGTTGCTATAGTAACCTGAAATTGTGTAATGACAACGATAAATTTGATGCTTATAGAAGGATCATAATTCAGAATGAAAGACTAAATTAAACAATGTGGCACCAAAGAATTGCTTTGCAATCGCACAGATAATTTGGCCCTGGTGGCCGGTGGTAACATGCATTTGACAGCCCGAACAATGTAATTATAATCCACATTATGTAACTACACATTTTGTTGGTTTGTTGCCGCATAATCACACAAGTTCATACGAATAATTGGAAATGACTCTGAACGCTGGGGAATGAGGGTTATTAGCCCCTGTAAGTGAGGGGTTTATGGGCTTGTTACAGTTAAAGGCTTTCCAGAATAATGCTAATCAACAGTTCTACCAAATTTTACGTAAAATAATTAAATATTAAAGAACAATGCTGTATGAAGAGCTCTGCTGCCTGCATACACTTTCGGGGCAAGGGTGGCTATTTTACGTCGCTTTCAATAGCTACACTACAACTATGAATAATAGGGTGATGAGGTAAAGGTAAAGCTGTTCCTATGTTTAACTAATTAAGCACTACGCCATGAAGACGTATGGGGAGTTGCTGTACATATCCTCGTTTTCTTGACCTCGACATTATATGGAGGTGATGGGTCAGCTTCACGCCCCGGCCGCTTTACCCTCGGAGAAAATCTCCCATTATCCATTAAATAAAAGGTTAGGTAAGCCACAGATTCGATCTGGACGATGCGGAGAAGAGAGAATTCTTGACCCTACTGGGTTTCGAACTCCGACACCTTTGTCGTCTAGCCAGTAGACAGTCGCTATACCTACTGAGCTATCCCGGATCGCTAGTAGTGATGGGTGAATGATAAATAAATAAAGATGAAGACATTTGAGATTTTGGGTTCTCACGGATATGACAGTGAATATTACTGTTTTCTGGGCTCTGGTGTCACCTATTCAGATAGACAGTTATAAATGTATCGACGCCTCCATTTTCACGATAGAAGAGTGAAATCCACACTGTTACCCTCACGCGTACTGGCCCTCGTCCTCACTTTCGGAAACCAACCAACCAACCAACTTCACGGAGCTGAGAGCTCCTAGAGAAGCTGCCAGTCGCCGAAGTACTCAAGAGATTCCAAAAATTTTAAAAGATCCGATTGTTAATTACCGTATTCACAACAGCCCTCTACTGATGCCTATCCTGAGCTACATCAGTCCAGCCCATTCTATTCCATTCTACCTCTCTAAGATCCATTTTAATATTATCCACCCACCTACGACTTGGTCTTCCTACTGGTCTCCTTCCTTCAATCTTTGTGACCAAAATCCTATAGGTATTCCTTTTCTCTCCATACGTGCTACATATCCTGTCCATCTTATCCTCATTGATTTATTCATCATTCTTATTATACTTGGAGACGAGTACAAGTTATGAAGCTCCTCATTATGCAGTTCTCTCCAATCTCCTGTTACTGCATCCCTATTCGTCCAAATATTCTCCTCTGCACCCTGTTCTCAAACACCCTCAGTCTATGTTCCTCCCTTAATTTCTGAGGCCACTTTTCACACCCATACAGAACCACAGGCAAAACACATTACAATATTTTCACAAATTATATTTCTAATAATTTATTTTGCTATCATCCAACCTGCTTCTAGTATTACCACCATGAGATTTAATGGCTAAAACTGTTTTCTCATTTCTTGTATTCTCAAGGCCTCTTATATCACACTGGTCATCCGGACTGGAAAATTAAAAAAAGGACAATGGATATTCAAACTATAAACTTATTTATTATATAATTTTCATATCGCATACTTACTTCCTATTTATTTCTAAATAGTTCCTAGACATTTTCTCTCCATTAAACTTCCATAGTTTAAATTCTGTTCAGAGTGGGTCACCAAATTTCACACTCGCTGACAGTGAACGATTAGAATTATGCTTCTGCATGTTTCGATGTGTCTATTTATATATAGGAAATGGCAAGATAAAAGTTCTTATATAAGTCACATCAGTCTATAAAAATGTTCAAATAGTTCCATGGAGCTGAAACCTTCTTGGAAAGCCAATGACTTTTCAGCCACTCAACAATCTTTCAGCACATTTTGGAAGACCATAGGCTCATTACAGCTACTTGTCCCTATGCAGAGCCATATTAATCCAGTTTACAACAATATGTCCTATTCCTTAAGATTAATTTTTTATTACTCTTCTTTCCACGTCCAGATTTTCCTTGATGATCTGTTTCAGGTTTCCTACCAAAACCCTATGTGCACTCTCCCGCGTATGCTAAGTGCTTCATCATTGAAAAGTAATCTGCTTTGTTACGTATGAGAATAAATTCCCACTACGAATACAACAAGAAAGCACAAACGCGCTAAATATTAGAACGAATCTTACGGTGACGGTAAAGTTGGCCCTGTAACAGTCCGTGTAGAACCCATAGGGTTGTGAGACCTGGAGGTTCCCAGATATTCTAGAAAATCAGCTAATAGATGGCGGTAAGGTTGTCAGCCTTATGCTCCAGCCGCCCTTTATACTAAAGAAGATTCCTGGTACTCATCTCTGTTAGAGGCTCAGTCGACCATAGTGAGGCTGGAGGATTAGGTGAAGTTAAAAATCCAGTGATTTCATCGAGAACCGAACACGCGAACTTCTGGCTAGTAACATAGTGCCTCAACCATCCCAGAATAAACTTTACGGAGCCACAAAACGTACTCACAGTAGCAGAGTAATTTAAGTGCTCTGAAAATCTTCCCCTAATTTAGGCTGCATTGAAACTAAGTGACGTTGGAACTCAGTTTTGCACTCACTGTAATTTCATATACATGCGCCATATTATCTCTCCCACTGTGAATAATGCAGCAGAGAGAGGCAACCCTAAGATAAGATAAATACCAAACTCTGGCACAGAGACTACACAAGACTTTTTGTAATTTTGCCACTGTGAACACTCAGCAAACAGTCCTCACTCACCCTCCCACAGCTGTGTACATATTTTCGCTCCAAGTGGCGAAGTCGAGAAAACCTTTGTAATCAAGGAAACAGAAGAAGAAAGAAGCGAGGGAAGAGAAATGGAAGAAAACCAGAGAAATGCTAAGGAAATGAACAAACATCTGAATAACAATGTTTCAGCTCCCTAACCAAGAAGATGATAAAGAATTTCTCAAGGAGGAAAAGGAATGGAGCAGTTACTTGTTGCAGCGAAGCTACACAGAGGGAAACTTGTAAGTCACGAGATAAATCTTACCCATGAGTCTCCTGGGAGTAGGCGAAATGTTTTTGAAGATTTGCAGGGAGAGTGACTAATTGCGTAATTGCAAGATTTGTTTTTCACCATGGAAATAATTTGTTAAATGATTGAATATGGGTCATATTAAGCTCATATGTCTGTAAAGGGTGCGATATCAGGTACCTTCAAGTATCAATGAATTTCCCGAGTCCTTCCTTAAAAATGAAAAAATTGTATGTCAAAATAACTATTTCAAAATCCTTCAAAATTCAATTCATGAATTATTTTATAATATTTTACTCGTATACAGTCTCAATATTGGCCAAGTCTTTAAGTAACCAACTAACAAATATTGATACCAGGATGGAAAGGAACATCCGGTTAATAGAGTAGACCCTCGCTAATCCGGTTACAGCTAATCTGGATCGATTAATGAAAAATGAAAAATTCTGTTCACAGTTGAGTACATATTTTAAAAGACTGGATTTAGGAGCAAAAGGGATTAGAGTAAGAGGACTTTCAGACTGTGCTGAGGGCAGCTGAAGAGACTGAAACCACGCAAGAAAATATCCAAGATTGGCTTCAGCTGGACGAAGTAGGCTTTGGATTTCAGGTTCTGACAGAGGGAAAAAATATTGCAGTAATATTTTTATTTATTTCTTCATAACAATCCATATTTTTAAATTTTCCATTTATTTATTTTCTTAATATTTTTGTCTTTTATGGCTATAATTTCCTTCATTAATCCGGATTATAGGTTAATCTTCCACATTAATTCGTATTACCAAAGGAATTACTCTATATTATTGAAGCGGAACTTTAGGCGACTGTCCATGCATCAAAGATTAAAACAAATGCTCTTTAAGGGATCATAGTGTGTAAGCAGTGACATACAGAATACATTTATGAATGTTTCTGACATAGCTGGAGCACAGTCGCTATGTTCAGTAAGAACATTACTCATCGTATAGATTTTGTATGAGAACCGTGCAGTTTCGGGAAATGGTTCCTCAGACAAGTATACAAAATGAAATACTTCAGATGTGAAATAACAAATGAATGAAACCACAGAACTCTCTAAAGGCAATAATGGGGCACAAAAATAGGAAAGGCGTATGTTACGGTGTGTTATAACAGCGTAATAAAACAGTTAACCTGATTTGTGAGGAAACGAAAAATAAAATAAACTGAAACCGCACATAAGCGATTCATTCTGACCACTCACTCACTCATAGAGCTGAGCCCTTCTTGAGAAACCGTCAATTTGCCGTTATTAGGAGTAAATTCAGGAGAGTTGAAGGGGAAAAACAAGCGAAGATATCTGTTGCGAAACTGAGATTATGGTAAATTTAAGAGAAAAGTCAATTAAATAGAAATGAAAATAAAAGTATGATTCGAGACAGCTATCAAACAGAATACTGCAAACTGTGAATGTGGTACGGGAAGTAGAGACGTGACAAGAGATTTGGAAAAAAAACATTTAAATAGGAAGCAGGATAATTGAGTGCAAGAATTAGCCTTATCATATAATAGAAAAGGAAAGAGATAGAGAGAATACCTAGAGGTAAGCGTCAATATTGCCGGTCATGGTAGCCGAGCGGTCTAAGGCATGTACTGTCTTCGCTCGCTTGGAAACCGGGATCGTGGGTTCGACTCCCACTCAGGGCATAGATGTTTAGTTTGTGTGTGCGTTTTTCTGTGTTTGTGTACAGTTAGATGCCTTGCGACGAGCTGATCACTCGCCCAAGGAGTCCTACCGAATGTGTAAGATCTAGAAAAACCGAAGTGAACGGAGAAATTCATGGAGGTAGGCCTAGGCCCACTGGGGCTGTAGTGCCAAGGAAAAAAAGAAAAAAAAAAAAGCAAGCGTCAATATCAATTGTAAAATTTGCGAACAACGGAAATATTTTGCAGCGTCCAATCCTTGAGTTTTGAGGAGGAGGACAGAAGGAGGTTACAGAGGAGAAAGAGAAGGAGGAGGAGCACGAGTAGGAGAGAAGCAGAAAGAGGAGGAGGACAGAAGGAAGTTACTGAGGAGGAGGAGGAGAGGGAGTATGGGGAGGAGGACAGAAGGAGATTACAGAGGAGAATGAGTAGTAGGAGGAGGAGAATAAGTAGGATGAGAAGCAGAAAGAGGAGGAGGACAGACGTAAGTTACTGAGGTGAAGGAGGAGGAGGAGAAGTAGTAGAATGAGAAGAAGCATAATGAGGAGGAGGAGAGAAGGAGATTACAGAGGAGAAAGAGAAGGAGGAGGAGGAGAATGAGTAGGAGGATGACAAGCAAAAGGGGGTGGAGTATAAGAATAAGAAGAAAAAGAAAGGTGTCCAATCTGATACTCGTATGTGTACAGTTAGGACATTCTTTCACAATAAATGATTAAATAAATTACCACCTATATGAGCAAAATTCCATCCCCAACAAAAATTTGTTTTACATGTTTGCGCATGTCACTCAGCTTAGTTATTTTCTACTAGGTAAAAACAGGTACAATTATTTATGTAATTGGCATGTAGAGGCTCATAGTTTTGTGAGACGTCGAGTCACACACATTTTCTAGACAATCAACTCACAGATGGCGGTGAGATTGTCAGCCTTACGCACCGGCCGCCGTTTACCCCCAGGAAGATTCTGATACTCATTTCTGTTAAAGGCTGAGTCAACCTCAGGATTATAGTGCGGCTGGAAGGATTAGGTCAATTGAAAAATCCAATGACTTCATCGGGAATCGAACCCGCGATCTTCCCGCTTGAAGCATCGTGCCTCAACCAACTACGCTGTGTGAACCAACAAATTCCACTCCACTTCTACCAACAGAAGCAGCGAAATATTGAACAGAGAACCAAAATTCTGCAGTGGTGATAAAATGTGACAAACGAAAGACGAAAAGGAATTGCTACACTTTGCCCTTAGTGCTTTGATAAAACAATGGAATAACAATGACATTAATTACAAGAAACCCATTTCACTTCACTGAGAGCAAGAACGTTTTAAGAGAACTTACGTACATAAGAAATTTAGTGGCTACAGTACCACTTACATTAGGGTATATTAAGCCTGGATAAATTTTCACGTATAAGATTTTTGTTTGATTAATAATAATAATGGGTTCTAGATTTTATGATCGGAATCATTGAAAACTCACAAGTTGTAGCTACAGATAATTATAACACTCTAAAATATACTGTAACTATAACACAGAAAGTCTACGCTTAGTCGTTGCTTGGTGACGAATTTTATATGGTTAGCACTTCAAATACTGAACTGCCTTCTGAATTCTCTTACGAAAGAATCTCTGATTCCTGTTTGAATCTGAGCCTCTCGAAGTGAGTCTGTCTTATATTACACGACCGACGGTCAGTCGGCCAGTCTATCTTGGAATAAAGCACCCATCTGGGGCTTACGACCAAATTTGTATTACTGTCAGACCCTTGCGGGTTTGTTGATGTTGGAAGCTCTCTCTGACGAGAGGACGGGTCTGTCGTTTACAATTGCTGCTGGTCCTCGCCAGCGCAGTCCTTCTCGGGTTCGAGTCCCTTGGGATTCGCGACCATATTTTACTGTCTCAGATTTGAGACTTCACTTTTCGTTGCTTCCTACGACTCGCAGGTTCACGATGGAGGTATTCGCCACCGCCTCCACACGGGATTGACTGCATAGTCGAATTAACGAATCCGTCGCCTTTCAAAACTACCACGCTGCCCTAACAGAAGTCACCATGTCCAAGGGTTCAACAACCACTTCTCATGAAACTTTGTCTCGGAAACGTCCATGAACTATTGCTTAGCAAAATAGGTGATTCCTTGTCTGGTTCCACTATTCAAGCTTTCAGGCAGTGTTTACCGAGCGTTGCTCAGCAATCGGTCGTTCCAGCTGGTGGGCCCGGAAACATGTTTTAACAACCCGTTGTCTAGCAATGGATTACTTCATAATATCTCCTTCATTTCAGAACCTTCGCTTTACTATATAGGGAAACTTTCAGAATGAATCTGCAGGGTTGCATGCAGAACCAGAACCCTGAATTATATAAGCGAAATTTCTGACGACAATTTTTCATCGAATAATTTAACTTCACCGGTATATGATGAACTTAGTAAAAAAAAATCTTTCCAAACAAAGATATTTTCATGATACTGTACGAGATTATGGGAAAACAGCGCGTCGACAGATCGCTGTAAACGCTGATTGAAGATAGCAGAAACTATTCCGTTAGATTGTTCTACCAACAGTACTCTCCTCTTTCTATCAAAATTCTTATTTTGAAGTGACACGTAATTTCCTTCTTAATAATATACTTGCTGGGAAAGTCGTTAGAAATAACAGACTGAATTTTTTAACGAATTTCCTATATTTTCTATTCATGCTGCATAGTCCAGCCACTCATTCTCCTTGATATACTCATCCCAGCAATATTTCGGAGATAAATGAGGGAGCTGCTCTCTGTGGAGCCTGATGCTAACTGTCTTTCCATCTGTCTTCTCCATTAGACCGAAACGCCCTGTTATATTAGAGGTTACCTTGGAGCTGATTCTGAAGTCTACAAATGTGAAGACAGAGGCTTCTCCCAAAATTGGACATACTTCTTCAAAATTACATGGCATCGTAATCTCCAAATATCCTTCTCAGGCCCAAATTCTCAATATACTCTCAATTTATATCCATCAGAATTTCAAAAACATAAAAATACTTTTGCTTGCTTTAATCTTCATATGCTTAGATTGGAGACGAGACAGTGCATAAATCTCCCCCAATCACCACCTCCATGGACCTCCGTGACTTTTCGTAGAACCTTTCTATTTAATCCAGTCGATTACTCATCTAACACAGTTAAACCTGAAGATTGAGGCAGTATATTCATACGAAATATCCGTATAGGTCTACAAAGATGTACGGTATCTAACACATGAGAAAAATCTAAACAATCACTACGAAAAACTTCACATTTCGACTCTGAAGATGTAGGCACTTATTACCACCGAAACGCAGATATCCTTGTACAAGACACCACGAACTTGTAACCCAGAAAGATAATATCATGAAGGAATATCAAAGTAAATATATCTAAAACTACACATAATTTGACCATGAAGATGGAAACAGCATATTTGTCTGAAAGGTCGGTGTTCACCTACAAGACTGCACGGAGTCACAATACAAATTTCCACAATCTGAGCACCACCGTGAAATCCTCAGGCTTATACACGCTTCAATCATGAATATGGAAGCAACAAATTCCCCCCGAAATATCACTATTCACTTACAAGTCTGCCCGGAGTCATGAACTAGGAGACCACAAACTTACAGGCCTATGAATCTGTGTTTTGTGCCGTCCTTCACAAATATTTCCGTATTTTAGAGGCTATAAAATGCAGTGAGTCGGAATCTGTGAACCTGGAAGGGCATTCTGTCTGCATTTAGCCCCCGTTCGGTTTACTGCAGTGAGAATAGAAGCAAAATGTTCTGCGAACGAAATACATTAATAAGGGAAACACTTTTGTGGCTGAAGGTCAGCTAGTTTCATGCTGTACTGTGGTGTATAGACCCGTTGCTAAGCTGTGACTCTGTAAGCAGCAGCCGTTGCTAGGTAACGCAAAACAATATTCACGGGAGCAACAATAGAACAAAGGTTACACACCCCGTTTATTAGCAAAAGATTAATAAACACGCGTCTACAACAATATGGCTATTGTTGTGAACGATGTTTTCTATTCGGTCCGTGCGAGGCAATCCCGTATGTTGAGGGTCGGCATTTCGTTTGAGTTCTGCACTGGAGTCCGAGGAAAGATGGTGCTATGGTTATATGAGAGCTGACAGTCCGGCTGTGAAGAAAGGATTTATTTTCAAGATTGGGGCTGTGAAAAGACTGTCAGCACGCTGGTTCCTCGCTCGTGGATTTTTTCTTCTACCCTGAAGATGGAGGCGATATGTTCCTCCGAAACTTCGGGTAACACAATATCTACACAGCGCCACATCCCAGAAGACTGCTTTCTTAATAGAAGTATTATCCGACATTTGTCGGGGTAAAATGAGGAAAACCTCAATAAACCTCACTCATACAGCCGGCATCCGGTCCGAGAGTCGAAGCGACTACTCCCCTAATGCAAGTGTACAGCGTCATCGCTAGACCAACCTGCTCCGTGTCCACGCAGAGATTCGAATATGGCACATCTCTAATTGAAGCCAGAGTGAACTGGCACCAACACTGGTTATATACAATTAAACTGAATACTATTTCATTGGAAGATATGCATAAGACACTATTACATTAAATTTTACAATTAAAATACAATTGTAAATATTTTGATAGCACTGTCTTTCGCAATCCAATAATTAAAACTTAGAAACTGTTTATGCTAGAGTAATTAAAAGAAAACTATCTCCTAAAGGGGGTACAAAGTTAATTAAAGATATAAGACGGGCGCGGTACAAAGTATCACCCAGCAAGTATTATTGCAAGGGCGTATAGAACATGTGATGTGTTTCCTAAAAACTAAGATGTCCTTATTCTCAGCGTCTCTGTGACACAATTTAAACAAATTGAAGACACTCGTTGACCCCAGAGGGTGTAACACAGTGTCGTATGCAACGTTTCCTTAGGAACCTCTGGTGAGATGATTCTGGTTATGAGAACATCGCAAACCGTATTACAACTTACAATATCAATAGTAACATGGAAAGCAATAGTCGAATGTTTCAGTAAGCGTTTTCCTGTAAGACCTTTTATGGCTTCACACCCAGCATCGTGATCCTATTTCGCTGTTCATTTTCTACAAAAATCCGATCAAAGTGACGCTCTCTAGGGTATGAACTGCCTTCGTCCACTCGAACACTGGGGTCGTGGGTTCGAATTCAACATGAGGCATGTACGTCATTTGCTTTTATTGTGTGTTTGTGTACTTTGGCGTGTAGGTAGCGGAGTTGCGACGGGCTGATCCCCGCCAAAGGAGATCTACCGACTGTGTATAGATCAAGATCCTGAAAGAAGCAGCCAAGGTCCACAAGGGCTGTAAAGCCATTGATAGATTGATCTCTGTTAAACATTTATCCAGGAAAGAGAGATTTTATTTTCAGCACGAAGACATTTAAGGAAACTGAGTATTTATTAAGTATATGAACCAATAGCAGGCCAATATAGAGTATGATGTATGGTTAACTCTGTTTTTAACTGTTTGAGTTTTATCTGAATCGCTTTTACATTTAACCAAGAAACTGTCTGTCACATCCCTTGCCAAGTCTGAGAGATTTTATTGGTTTTATCAAACTTTAAACTCAGTTCATTATGGATCTGAAATAATTCATTATTTCTTATACATTATTTGCATTAAGATAAGCAATAGTCTTTACAGCTCAGGCGTTTCTCATTAAGTATAGTGACTGGTTATGGGATGGACGGTCAGGGTTCGATTCATGGCAGGGGCAAGAAATTTTATTTTCTGCTCCACAGTGTCCAGTTTGACTCTGAAGTCCACCCAACCTCCTATCCAATGCGTACTTGAGGCTATTTCGTAGGGCATAAAGCGGACAAGACGTGAAGCTGATCGCTTATCTCAATATAGTGTCGAGGTCAAGAATGGTGGAGCTACACCACCATTCCCACACGCGTCATTGTCGTTTTTGCGTAATTAATAAAGTACAGCGACAATTTTTCCTTACCTCATCTGAATCACATCTAAACATACAAACACACTCGCCCTTTTGTAGAATGTCGGAATGGAAGTTAGATTTGGTCATGGCCATTTCCTTCCAGATCCTTTCCAATTTATTATTCATCTCCAACCTTACCATTCCATGTCATGTGATGTTACCTACAGTTTCTTGAACTAAGCTAGCAGAATAAGATAATACACGGTGCGTCCAGAATCCGTTGGGTCTCTCTCTCTCTCTCTCTTTTTTTCTTTTAATTTTGTCCTGCAATGCCATCTGTTGGCGAGTTGTGGCGTTAAGATTCTTGAAGTTTCAGCTGTGGCTGTCTAGTATTTCAAAACGCAAGCATCGCTGCATCATGTGTTCTGACCTTGAATGTAACAGTACTGTTCTGACGCTCGTCGGAAAATGGCGGTTGAACAGAGAGCCAACATCAAATTTTGTTTGAAGTTAGGCAAAACAGCCGGAGAAGCGTACGAAATGATTAAAAGTGTGTACGGTAGTGACTGTTTGAGGAACTCGAACATTTTTGGATGGTATCCTGTATTTCGTGACGGCAGGGAGGACATTGAAGGAGCTCCACGTGCATCAAAGCCGAGAACAAGTCGATCGCACTGAAGAAAACGTGAAAAAAGTGACAGAAATCCTTGCATCAGACAGATGTGTTTCTGCAAGACTCATCGAAGAGCTTTTGGGAATACCAAAAAGTACTGTACATCAAATTTTGACTGAGGATTTGGGCAAGCGGAAGGTCTGTACCGCACGCGCTGTCACGCGATGAAAAACATGCCAGAGTGGAACACTGCAGACATGTTACGGTCGGCCCAAAGTGATATAAAATTTACAAAATCGATTGTTACTGTTGACGAGACATGTTGTTTTCAATTTGAGTCTCTCACAAAGTGGCAGAGTGCAGCGTGGTTTAGGCCAAAGAAGACGAAACCAAAGAAAGTGCGCATGCAAAAGAGTCAAGTAAAGCACTGCTAACCATTTTCTTTGATTCCAAAATCATTCACAAGGAATTTCTGCCAGAAGGTCAAACAGTGAATTCTGATTATTATCACGGAGTCCTCAATCCTTTGTCGGCGAGAATTCTTCGAATTCGACCTGAATATCGAGAGCAAGCCTCCTGGTCGCTCCTCCATGACAATGCCCCACCCCGCAAATCGAAGATCGTGCGCGATTTATTGGCCAGAAAAGGGATCTCAGTCCTTGATCATCCTCCGTATTCGCCAGATTTGGCTCCAGCAGACTTCTAGTTGTTCCCAAAAGTTAAGTTGGCGATGAAAGGAGACCGTCACGACACCGTCCAGAACATTCAAAGGGAATGTACCGCAGTTTTAAATGCGATTCCACAAAAGCAGTACAGTGACTGTTTTCGAAAACTTTTCAATCGATTCCAGCTATGTATTGATTCAGAAGGAGACTATTTTGAATAAAAAGAGTGACATTTTGAAAATATTTCACGTCTTGTATTTTTAATGAACACAGTCATAACAGAACCTGGACACACTGTATATGTTATCGAGATGAAACTCCCTTCCAGTGGCAGAATGTATGCAAACAGTTCCATGAAGTACCGCGAAATCCTTGCGTATTAATTCAATCATTCATCAATGGCTCTACGGCCCTTTTTCGGGTCCTGGCCGCTTTTTCAGTTCTGTAAAACTATACACAACCGTTAGGACTCATTGGACGTGGGATCAGTCCGTCGCAAGGTCGCTATCTATACAAAGAACAGCACAAACGCACACAGACATGCATGCCTCAAGTGGGATTCGAACCCACGATCCCAGCGTTCGAGCGGGCGAAAACAGTTATGCCTTAGACCGCGCGACCACTGTGATCAGCAGTCCATGCATAAATTTGATACATATTGTGGCATATTTGCTCAAAACAAGACCTGTGAAACCAGAGAGACAGCCGTTGCTAGAGAACGGCTCTGAAGGAACAACGACCACGAAGCAGATAACGGGATGACGTCCGTTGCTAGGCAGAAAATACTTAATAACCATGAATAGACAGCCGCTGCTGGGAAACGGCTAGATAAACACGTTCCCTTTACAGAGGTTAGTATTCCAGAATTCACGGTGCTATTCAAACTGTCCTTATCGAAGAGCTATAAGGAAGATAATTGGGGCAAATAAGTCAATTCTGTATGGGAGATTATTAAGAAAGGACTCAATCCCGGAAGCATAGGAAGGGCCATTGTTGGAGCCGTTTCCAAGAAACGTCTAGTAACCGACTAACACTACACCGTGTACTCTAGTGATCTGCAAAGCATGGAAATAGCGATAGTATTATAGTTAGATGTAGTCACGAACTGTAAGTGGTCAATAAATTGTCTCCAATCCAAATCTCCGCCTATCATCATGCCTACACGTGACAATATGAACCATGACAACGGGGTAGCGAAGAATTCGTAAGCTTTCCAAATTTAGTCTGAAACACACCGTTAAGCCAGGTGTACATAGGCCCTATTAACAAGTTGTTATAGAACAGCCTTTCATCCAAACTTAATCCCCCTACAACTGGAAACAAAGACGGGATTTTCTGAGATGAGGTCTTCACTTTGAACTTTGTCCGCCCCACGAAATAGGTGTCTGTCGACCCTTCGCTAGTCTCACCCCCACGACACGTGACCAGCCCACTTCTCGACAAACATCTCCCCTGCTGTCAACTTCCAATATCAGTTAGCCGGGTAGCCTCACACAAAACATTGTCAGTGACACCCTGACTGTCAAAACAACGCGAGGACACTGGACAGGACACGTTAAAGGGATCCAGGAGTCCACCAACCGAAGGAGGAAGAGAATAAGGCACAAGTGCCTACAGCAGGATATGTACAGTTCTATTGAAACTGTCATGTAGTATGAGTGACTACCGACGGGGGTTTCGATAGGATATTGGATTTATTGATCACTTTAGCACAAAACGCGTAATTCCGCTCACTTATAGGACCATAGATAACTTCCACACACCTAACAAATCACTAGAGCACACGCTGCCTTTTCCAGCTTGCAGTGTCCGAAAACGGCTTCTAACAATGACTGTTCCTATGCTTCCGTGTTCAGGTTCCCTCTGAATGACGACTCCCTTCCAAATGAACTATTCTTGTTTCAGTTTTCCACCGTATAACCCCTTCGCACGGACCGAGTAGAAAACACCGTATCCGACAGTACATCTATGGCTGCATGCGTATCAGTTGTCTCGGGAAAGTGTTTACAGAGCCATTGTCTAGAAACGGTTATACACGCTGTAGTATATACTAGACTAAAACACTGCGGTTTGTGGCATCATGCAGGTTGGTGTATTGCCTTCATTATCGCGCAGGCATCTGCTCCCAACATCTGCTGGGATTGAGCTGGCTTCTGTCTGAAGATGGAAGTAAAGGGCGTTCGGATGAAAGGTATCCAAAATGAAATCATTATATCTCAGAAAGAATTTATTATACACATTAATGTGTTACACCATTACAAAGGGAAACTACTGACGTTTTTTCTGTTTATATAACTTTCTCGATAAATTTAAATGTGGGCTCTCTTGGTGGCACTACAATTATCCAGGCTTGAATCATGATGGTGCTACCGTAGCCACAGCGTCCCGTATGTGGGCCTTCAGGTGTTGCAGGTCGTTGATCTTAATCTGGAAGACAATGCTCTTCAAATAATTCATTCATTCATTCATTCAGTCAGTCATCAGTAATCTGTCAGACGACAGGTCCACCGTCTCTTCCAAAACAGTTCCTCCACTTAATGCGATCTACAGCTTTCTCCTTCAAATAAAAATATTCTCTTCTGTCCCCAAGATCATCCAGCATCTTCTTACGTCTTCTTCCTCGTCTTCTGGATCTCGCATACATGGTATCTCTGTTTTTTGGAAAGAGACTATCCAGGAAAAGTGATAATGTGGTAGTTTTTCCATTTGCTTTCCACATCGCAGTACAACAGCCGTTCGAACCACTCTGGTCACGCCTGTTGTTATATGAACTTGAACCATCTCGAGCATCATTTGCTCTGTGCTTCAAGTCGCTGCTGATGACGCTGCTTCCGGCATCAGTTTTTGCTTTTTGGTGTCTCTCTTCGTCTGATGTCTACCCTTTGACCTGTCCAGCAAAGGAGGCCCTGCCAGTAGGTACGCTACCGCTGGTATAGCTCTCAGGGTCCTTGGCATACTCAAACCCCCCACCACCACGATAAGGTAACACCACAAGAAAAAATCCACTGGTGTTATATCTGGCGACCTAGGAGTCCAAGCAATTAGTTCATCTCTGCCGATCCATCTTCTAGCCATCTCTCTGTCCAAGTAATTCCTAACATGGTGGCAGAAATGTGGCGGCGCATGCGCGTAAGCCGGGCAGGAAAAAACTTTCTGAGTTTTCCTTTCCGATGACATAAACCGGATACGTGTATGACAATTCATTTCCGAGATATACATTTATTATTTTCGATAGCTTTCAACCGGACACCCGGTAATATGTACTTCCTTTGGTAAAGCATATTAAATTACATGTAGCAACATCCGAAAAGACAAGTGGCCTGTAGTTGGAAACCGGTGCACAATCCGAAGTCACAGATCGAGGTAAAGCAGCGGTAGCTGTCCTGTGACAATGCAGTTTGCGGTTTTCTGGAATGTGACGCCATGTCGTCTGGAGCGTGGCTACTCACACTAGATGCACACTGCCCCTTCCGGTGTACCGGCACTGGCCCTCCTAGGGCCGTGTTTCTATTCTTTCCTCCTACGCCCTACTCAGTTGAAGATAATCTCCGGAGGTGGCAGTTGGCAGAATAATTGAAAAGAGCAAAGAAATAACTGGCATTTGGCAGTTGCAACAGACAATTTGATTGGCAGTTCCGGAGGAGATAACAGGCAGGCGGGTCTGTAAAAGAGTCGGTGAAGTACCGACGTGAGAGCGGGAAGCTGAAGAATCTCCACTTTCAGAAGCCGTTACCAGGGAACGGCTGATGGAATCCTTGCAGGCTGGCAGAAGCTTAGCGGGTGCTGTGGTGAACTCTGAAGAGTGGAGGTTACGAATAGCGTTGTAATAACACGCAGATCTCAGTGCCTTGTACTAGTGGTCAATAAATCTAATATTCAATTCTTACCCCGTCTTACCTTAAATACGTGACAAACTGGTTTTACCATCTCTCTTTCGCGCTGAGCATGCCTGCACAAGCCATAAATTTTCTGACTTCAATTCTGGAGTTGTCTGTTCGAATCTCAAATGGGACACCGACTATCGTAACAGAGGAGAGTAGGGTATTCTGGCTTGTGACGCCGTGTAGTTCGGAGAGGATCAAACGTATCGAAGAATCTTATCACTTTTGTCTTCAGGATTCAAGAACAAGCCGAGGAAGAAACCAGCAGAACCACATAGTCGGTCTGCTCTTCAAAACTGAAAATAGAAGCGATTTGTTTCTCCGTGACGTCAGGCTGGCTCCGAAGGATACGATGCTGCAACTCAGAACCACACACAGCAGCGACTACTTCAAATCCAAAATATTATGACTGGGTTTTTCCTCAGTTCCTCCAGCAGAATGCCAAGGCATATTTCAAGGTACTGTCCTTGAAGGGTGCCATGATTGCTTCTTTCAAACTCTTATAATTAATAATTTATTAATTTTCCTCCAAATCGGCGCTATATTGTCCGCGTTACTGAAGGTATCGTAAATTAAACCGCAAATAAAGTAAGTAATTAGACTGCTTTCTGTTTCTTTATGCCTCCCACCCGGCAGTGCCCACTCAGTTACCTCATGGTAATATTTTGCTTTTCTCCTGTTTATTCTCTGCTAGAAAAGCCCATTTAGGGACCGCTGTATCTTGGTCGCAGTTTTACTTACTTTCCTCCGACACCCATCAGTTCGATCAAGCGAAAAAAGGTAACGTTGTCCCTGTGCTTAACTAACTAAGCACTAGGCCATGAAGACGTATAGGAGAGTGGGTGTATAGATCCACATATTCTTGACCTTGACACTTGTTGGATCCGATTGGTTAGCTTATCGCCCCGGCCGTTTTACTCCCGTGGAAATCGCACCCGGTACTCATTAGATAGGAGACTGGGTGAGCCTTATAACCGGTCTGGACGACGTGAAGAAGAGAGAATTCTTTGTCCTACCGGGACGCGAACTCCGACCCGTTGATCATCCAGCCCGTAGCCAGTCGCATTACCGACTACCTTATTCAGGCTTCTATGTATCGTTATGAGAAATTGGAGTTCAGCCCATAATGTAGTGATATATCTCGCTGAGAATTCCTCAACGATCGATCTGCAGCCTCTGACCACTGAAGAAGACAATGCTTTGTGAAGCACCTGCTATTGCGCTGATACCCGCTAATGGCAGTTGAGACAATTGTATTATTAATCAAGTGGTTGTAAAGAATCACCATGATGTAGCATGTCTGTAGGATCCTCAGCCAGGGACTCGTGTTTGCAACACTCGTGCCACTACGAGGACGAACGGACTCAATCTTCTGGGAGGGCCAATAAAAAACCGCAGTACCACCAGATGAATCCCCCACTCCAGTTGCTAAGCTTTAGATGGCGGTTGGTACCCACAGAGAAGGGGTCCAGCTGTTATCCCGTACAGAAGGGATGGATGATCTTTCCGGCTCCTATGTCACGTGACTATGAGAATGACAATAACAATAAGAATATAAATAAATACTCGTACAGCTCACCCATTGGGAACTCCAAGGAAAGTCTCATTATTTCCTATATAAGATTTCGTACTCATAATGGTCCCGTCTATGCAGTACACTACACATATCTACATAATTCAAAGTTAAAGTTATGTTACGACCGACAGTTAGTCGTCCTGTCTGCCCTGGTGTAAGGCACCCATTTGGGTCCCAAGACCAGATATTTATTGCGGTCAGATAGCTGCGGGTCTGTTGATGTGGGGTACCCTCTCTGGCGAGAGGAGGGGTCTACCGTTTTTAATTACTGCTGGCCCTCGCCAGCGCAGTTATTTTCGGGTCCGAGCCCCGCGGATCTCATAAACATATGGCTTATCACAAAAGTCAAATTTATGTTAGGACCGACGGTCAGTCAGCCAGTCTGTCTTAGTGTCAAGCACCTACCTGGGGCCTGAGACCAGATTTTTATTGCTGTCAGTCACTTGCGGGGATTACTACATAACTTACGTCTATGCAACACGTTAACTCTCCACAGTTTGTTACAGCGGTAACCCTAAATTTCGTAATGACAATAAAAACATATATAAATTGTAGCCTTTGAAAAGAAGGGGTAGAATTTCAGAAGCACGAAATTAGATTTAATTCTTCAATTCAACTAACCAAAGTAATGGACAAAATGGACATAGGCTTATTTAATTTTTAAGTCTATGTGGTGACACTGCTATGGGCTGAAAGGCCAAGTATTGAAGAACAATTACCGGTTAGGACAAGAGACTTAAACTTCTCCAGAAATTTTGTTGTAAAATCTTCAAAATGCCTATTAATTAGGAAAGAATATTTAAGCCCGACACTATTACGATGCTTCAATATATTGTCACATGACGCCTGAAAACCGGAATAGTTCACTGCTAGGCAACGGGTCGGTAAATGGGTTCCCACGGAAATGAACACACAAACAAAAATAAAAGAACACGTTTCTAAGCAACGACATTGTAAACACATAACAATAGGTGTATTGTTGAAAGCGGTATGTCCTGGTCGGTCCGTGCGAAGTGGTTATAAAGGAGATTTCAGTTGAGAATCGTCAGTCGAGTTGCGGGGTTCTCAGTGGGCAGTCAGTCAACAGCTGGGGAGACGGAGCTGTGAGTTCAGGTGTGGAGTGTTAACCAGCAGGCAACGGCGTGACTATGGAAGCTGACGGATCTCCAGTGTATTAAATCCGTTGCCAGGATACGACTAGTGAGGCTAAGAACACTAGTATGTGTAACGGTGAACTGTAAAGTGTGTAGATCAACAGTAGCGCTCGCTGTATTGCCTGTAGTTCCGAGGTGAGTGTATACAAGTGGTCAGTAAATGCATACAACTGTACCCCGTCTATACTCACGCACATATACTTCGTGACATTGTGTTGTTCCTTGAAATGGTTCTCAAAGCTGGATAGAAGCGGAGGTCTAATACATCGTAAAAGTTGAACCTGACCTTGAGCTTAATCAATTAAACACCGTAATATGAAGACGTAAGTGGGAAAAGGGTTTTAGATCCACATACGAGTAGTCTTAACCTTAGCACTAGATGGAGATGGGTGGTCAGCTTCACGCTCCGGCAGAGGAAAAAGGAAAGAATCCTTGGTAACCATTGGATAGGAGGCTGGGTGGGATCCAGAGCCGGTTTCTACCATATCAGAAGAGAAAAATATCTTGCCTCTGAAGGCAATAGAAACCCGATTCTTCCACCATCCACCTTGTCGCTGTACCGCCTGAGATATTCCTAAATAAAGATCTAAACACATCAACGAATCAAGGAACAGTGGTAAACTAATTATCATAATTTGTAACATACTTGTACTGTTCTCCAAGTATAATTAGAATGACCAAGTCAAGGAGGATGAGGTGGGCAGGGAATGTGGCACGAATGGGGGAGACGAGGAATGCGTATAGGATATTAGTGGGAAAGTCAGAATGAAAGAGACCACTAGGAAGACCAAGGCGTAGGTTGGTGGACAATATTAAAATGGATTTTAGAGAAATAGGATGGGATGGTATGGATTGGATTAATCTGGCCCAGGATAGGGACCAGTGGAGGGCTCTTGTGAACACGGTAATGAACCTTCGGGTTTCATAAAATGCTGGGAAGTTCTTGAGTAGCTGCAGATTTAGCTTCTCCTCAAGAAGGGCTCAGCTCCAAATGTAAGTAAGGAAGTAAGTCATTTGTAATATAGTTAGGACACTTTACATTGAATATATATATATATCTTTTTCCTTTGGCACTACAGCCCCAGTGGGCCAATGCCTACCTCCATGAACTTCTCCGTTCACTTCGGTTTTTCTAGATCTTAGACATACGGTAAGACTCCTAGGGCGGGTGATCAGGCCGTCGCAAGGCCTCTACCTGTACACAAACATCCATGCCCTGAGTGGGATTCGAACCCACGATCCCGGCTTCCGAGCGAGCTAAGACAGTGCACGCCTTAGACCGCTCGGCTACCGTGACCGGCTATATATTTATTTACCTTAAATAAATTGTATATCGAACCTAATACTGGGACGATGATGTATGGATCGTTACGCCGTCTTTAGAAATATATTGACTATATTTTCAACATACACCCAGCACACTGTGATGTGAAATTTGTACATGACTTTTATCCCGTAAGAATTCCTCCTACCCAGAGTGTGACGCAGAGCGCATGCGCTAATCAGCCTCTGTACAGTTGCTTGCCCTCATGTTCCTATTGACATCCTCTGTATTAACTGAAGCTGCTTGGGGTATGGATAAATACCTCGTTCTTTTGCAGTCAATATCCCCAACGAGAGGGTTAAGCCGTGCCACCCACGTCATGAAAACTCTATAGGAAACAGACAGGAATAATACCCATTGAAAAGGGAAGGTTGAGCGTATTCACTGACAAAGGCCCAATGTACGTGAAACGTAACATATCTGTTCTGTTGGTTATATATATTTCCTACCGAGCCAGTAGGCTAAACCATATTGCTGTAGGATTAGTTCTCGTGCTCTCTGCTGAAATTAGGATATTTCTGTTCACGATTATACGTACCAGATGAATGAAAATAACGACAGAAGGGTCAGCGTGTTTCAGTACCATCGCATGAGAAGTAAAGCAATGAAGCAAGGTAGAATTTCACTGTCCGCATCTCTTAGTACCGGTATAACAAGCCAAGCATGCAGACAACAAGACGAGAGAAACAAACTGTGGTTAGAAAAAGTTAGCGTATTGCGTTCGTAACGCAGTACATCCTTAATTAAAAAAAATTCATCTGTTGTTCTTAAAGCTATCCCTGAGACAAACCATGGAGCGGCATACGGTTGTGAGACGTCGAGGTTCCCATATTTTTTTTTCCTTAGAAAATCGACTTAAATTGGCGGTGAGGTTGTCAGTCTTACGCGCAGACCGCCCGTTACCCCCGGAAGATTCCTGGTGCTTATTTCTCTAAACTAAACTAAACTCCGTGGTCTTTGTCAGCAAATGAACTATATCGACAGAGCGACCACCGCTTGTCGGTGAATTTAGTGCAAACTTTAGCGGATAGAGTGTATCGCGTGGTCAGCGCAACGAATCCCCACAGCAGATAATTTCGGTTTTCTAGACCGGAGCCGCTACTTTTCCATTCAAGTAGCTCCTCAGTTATACTCACGAGGCTGAGTCGACCCCGTTCCAGACCCACTACTTCTCAGAAAATTTGGTAGCTTTGGGAATCGAACTCAGACCACTAGACCACAGAGGCGGTCTTTCTCACGACAATGAAATTTAGGAACACAAATATGCTGCTAGAATAGAGTAAGAAAGATATTTACGTAAATTTTGTTGGAATTTAGAAAACTCCTACTTGGAAAACCGAGAAAATGAAGGAAGATAACATTAAAACGAATCTCAATTGTATAAAATGTGACCATAAGACATGCATATAAGTGCATTTTTTGAACATTATGCTACTAGAAGTTGTTAAATCCGCTATAGAAATGGTACGTCTGTGTTCTTCATAAGTCAGATGCCTGCCTATGCGGCACAGAGAGGAGACGAAGAGACAGAGAACGTAGTCACGTAGAGGTTTACGAGCAGCAGCGACGACAGGAGACTTGTCTTACGAAGAAGTTTAAAGCCTGGGAAGGATCAAGAAGTTGGAAGATGCGGGAAGTTAATTTGAATTCAGTCCAAGGAGCTTCATGACAAGGCGGATAAGAGCAGATTAACTTGCATAACGAAGCGTCCCTAACTCTTTTAGCAGCCAGACTTAAAGACACGGTGTTAACAAAATAACTCCCAGCCGTGGAAAACTTTTAATAATGTAAGGGCCTTCTCTTTTTCTTAATTGTGAAAAATTTTAATTCGAAAACGTTTTAGGTAGACAAGAATTATATAAACAGTAAACTGCTATTTGATTGGATGTTTCTAATTTTGTAAAATTTGATATTTCAGCAATAATTACTACTAATAATTTCAAATATTAAACATGAAGAACAGCTAAAATCTGCTACATACATTCCTCTCAGCATGTTCCACTAATTGCCGATCAGTGTAGACCTGCAGTCTTAGGCATGAACTGTCTTCGCCCGCTCGAACACTGGGAACGTGAGTTTGAATCCCACTCGAAGCATGGGTGTCTGTGCGTGCTTATTCCGTGTTTATATTTTCCTGTGTATATGTAGAGATCTTGAAACGGGCTGCTCCCCCGTCCAAAAAGTCCTAGCGATTGTGTATATATTAAGAAACTGAAAAGGCGGCCAAGATCCAGAAGGGCTGTAGAGTCATAAAGAGAATTTCCGCTAGTTGAAGCACAAAATGAGTGTAATTTCCCCACAATCTTGTACCATATTTAACGTTTTTCTATCAGATTTATCAAAGTGTCGAAGTTACGACACAGAATTCTTTTTATAAATTTAACTCTTTTCACTATTTATACGTGTACAGGAGTCGAAGTCGAACCAGAATAGCTCGATCAGTGACTGGACTGAGTAGATGACGTTCTATTTCAAGCAGAAACAGCAAACATTTCGCTTTTCTGAAGTGTCTCGATCTACGTTCGGACCAAATTCGTCTGTTAATGAGGGGACAGCGGGGGTTCGAACCCGAAGAATAAAGTGGCTGGACAACTCACTTCCATCTAGAGAAATTGTTATTAATAGTGAGTGAAACTATAGCTCCACTCCCCATACAGCTTCCTGACATGGTGTTCCATTACGCACAGTTGCAACATGCAAAACGGGACTTCGAGTGAGCGGCTTTTCGCAAATATAGCACGTGGGGTTTGGGGGGGGGGGGGGCGGTAGCGTACTTGGTTGAGGCACTGTCTACAAGCCGAAAATTCACGACTTCAAATTTTCAATTGACCTAATCCTTCCAGCCTCACTATGGCCCTGGGGATCGACTTAGCCTCTTAACAGAAATGAGTAACAGGAATCTTCCCGGGGAGTAAAAGGCAGCCGCTGTGTAAGGCTGACAACCTTACGGACATCTGTGAGCCGATTGTCTAGAAAATGTGGGAGCCTCGACCGCTCACATCCCTATGGCCTTTACGGCCTGTTACAGGGATACATTTACTTTTTGGGGGTCACTGTGAATATATAAATTTCAATGAGTTCAATTATAGGATAATCGTTTAACTGTGAATTGAAAATAATTTGAAAGTAAACATTCGTAGCGTAACCTAGGTACTGTTCTAGAATTAGACTCTAGGGGCTCAGGAAACCTAGGCTGGGCCCAGTCTCACTACCGGTACTCGAACCGAGTATATCTGAATATGAATGTGGGGCGTTGCGCCCCTTACACGGTTCCTGCGAGACTTTGCCAGGCGTGTAATACACAGGGCTGTCAGATTCTGTGAACCTTACAATTCGTCTAGACTAAGCAATTTTAATTATGAATCTTATTGCTGACAATAAAGTTTAATATAATTTTGTGTTCAATTTGCCATACGATTCGGACTGTACCTGTTTCCTTCATTGCTCTCTTCAAAATATCCAACCCTGAGCCATTATTCCAGGTCAGCCCAACGATATAACAGATAATGACGATTTGCCCGCTGGAAAGTAGTATATAAGAAAATGGAAGATGTCGCAATTATTGTTCGAGTGCATTAATCTGTGACGTAAATTTTATTGTCTGTGGTCTAGTGGTCACAGTTCTTGGCTACAGATCCAGAGGTCTCGGGTTCTATTCCCAGCCCTACCAGATTTTCTGAGTGGTGGATATGGAACGGGGTCCACTTAGCCTCCTGATGATAAATGTGGGGATATTTCAAGGAAATAGCGGCTCCGGTCTAGAAAACCGAGATTAATGACCGTGGGGATTCGTCGCGCTGACCACGTGACACTCTCTATCCGCAAAAGTTGGCATTGACTTCGCCGACAAGCGGCTGTTGCTCGGTCGGTATAGTTCGCTTGCGGACTACAAGCCACGGAATTTATCTTGTTTTATACGTTCATGTAGGTCATGGAGCACGAATGAGGGAGACGAGGAATGCGTATAGGATATTGGTGGGAAAGCCAGAAGGAAAGAGGCCACAGGGAAAACCAAGGCGTAGGTGGGTGGACAATATTAAAATGGATTTAGAGAGATAGGATGGGATGGTACGGATTGGATAGATTTGGTTTGGGAAAGGGACCAGTGGAGGGCTCTTGTGAACACGGTAATGAACATTTGGGTTCCATAAAATGCTGGGAAATTCTTGAGTAGCTGCAGAATTGGCGGCTCCTCCAGAAGGGCTCAGCTCCATGAGTAAGTAAGTTATACGTACAGTAATGTATCAGATCAACATATGCTGTGTCAAGACACTGGCATAATTTGTACATATCACTGGATATGGCCATAGAGCGATAGAAGTATGACGTCATTAATATGTACGATGAATTGATTGTGACTATAGACGGGTTCTTAATTGGTAATCGGATTAATTGAATACTTCAATACAGAATTCGTGACTATATTTTACATATCACAGAAAGACTAGTTTTCTTAGTCACGGGATCACGTCCTCGCAGGCTGGCGACCATCTCACTCCGACTTCCTACTCTTCTAACTCTTGTATCGAGACTGACTGATCGGTCGTGCTGTTAAATTGCGGGTGGCGGCCTTCAGCAGCACAGTCATTCCTGTCTTCAGTGTTCTCGAGAACCATGAGCACCATTTTAATTCTCTCGTAGACATGTATGAAAACGAGGCCCCATTTCCGCGCAGGCGCTACGTTTGTTGCACCTCAGTTTCAGCACGAGTATATCCACCCTGTCACGGCGTCCAGGTCCCTGTGGGCTCTGTGTTACTGCACTGCACTGTACAGGAGTCGGCTTCTCTGTGTAGGCGCTACGTTTGTTGCACCGCAATTTCAGTACGAGTATATCCACTCTGTCACGGCATCCAGGTCCCTGTGGGCTCTGTGTTACTGCACTGCACTGTACAGGGGTCGGTCTCTCTATGTAGGCGCTACGTTTGTTGCACCGCAGTTTCAGCACGAGTATATCCGCTCTGTCACGGTATCCAGGTCACTGTGGGCTCTGTGTCACTGCACTGCACTGTACAGGGGTCGGCCTCTCTATGTAGGCACTACGTCTGTTGCACCGCAGTTTCAGCACGAGTATATCCGTGCTGTCATGGTGTCCAGGTCACTGTGGGCTCTATGTCACTGCACTGCACTGTACAGGGATCGGTCTCTCTATGTAGGCGCTACGTTTGTTGCACCGCAGTTTCAGCAGGAGTACATCCGCACTGTCACTTTGGAAATCCCCCTTAAAATTCTACATGATCTTGTCCCGAATAACAAAGCCACGCATTTTGCCTCAGCTACAAAAGCATAATGATTTGAAATTTTGTATTTCTTCTTAATTTCAGAGGTTTCTAGTCGATATTACAACGCTTAACCACGCTTCTAAGATTGCTGTGAATTTCTTCGTCGGTGTAGAATGTTTTTTATGTTAAACAGATTTATTAATGCATTTTGTAGAAGCAATTATAGGCATGATCCCTCGTGATATTTGCCTAGTTAGTGAGGCAGTGTTTAAAATTCCTTCTGGAACAGAATTCATGCTGGTGTGTAAATATGGAATTAAGCAGATAATTAGCGCGTTTAACGAATATCTCGTTTATGCAAGAAGGTCTTATTACACCAGCAATTCCTTTAAAATCTGTCACAGGAACTATACATTTATAAGTAATCTGAATGAAAAAGAAATGCGCAAATTATACTCATCAAATTGCATATTTAATAACCCCCCATTTTTTTAAATTCTCTTAGTGAAAGGTGGAGTCCAACTAGGTCCATTCGGCACGGCGGCCACTGATTGGCCTATTGTAGCCTGCCCTGGTTGATTATAATGATGGAGAATTTGGTGGAATAAAGATTGGCAGGGGAAACCAAAGTACCCGGAGAAAACCGGCCCCAGCACCACTTTATCCGCGGTGGCCCGGGTTCGATCCCGAGTCTGGTCAAGCGAAATTTGTGGTGGACAAAGTGGCATTGGGGCGTGTTTTCTCCGAGTACTTCGGTTTCCCCTGCCTATCTTCATTCCACCAAATCCTCCATCATTATAATCACCCGGGGAAGGCTACAATAGGCCAATCAGTGGCCGGCGTGACGAGTGGACTTGAACTCCCCCCCCCCACACTAAGCGAATTAAAAAAAANAAAAACTTAGAACCCATTCCTTACTACAAGCACCACTTGCTTGCAAGCTAAAAATCACTACATTTGACCTCCCTAGCACTCTTATGTGGTTTGTAAGATCCTCAGAATCATCAGCTAATATTTTTGTTAGTTTTGACCTAATGGTCTTTGTAATGATGAATCTATATTTTTTTTCTGAAAAGCAATATCAAATTTTTTTAAATTATTTAGCCAAATTTCGTGCTTCAAAAAATTACCCAGAAAGATCGACCACTGCCCTGTCAAAGAGAAACTCCTCATCTAAACACATACATGTTCAGAAGGGATCAAATATCTTGGTCATGGATTTCGAAGAGGCCTGAAGTTAAAACTGACTGTGCTGGCGATGGACAGCAGCAATTTAACAGACTGACCGAAAGAGCTCATGAAACTTCACGACACGACATCCAAGAATTCACAACCATAAACGCTGAGAGTTCAGAAACACAATACAGCTTTTGACACACTCAGTAAGGGCATATATTCGAAGGGAGGGAAAGTATCGTAAATTTTTCCCAGAACTTTTGCTTCGGGATGAACCGAAGGTGGATTTTACAGACTTAAATAACACAAAGTATTTTACATTTAAACTTTAAGAAACACAATGTTAAGCTGTGAATCCTGTTTATATACAATTCTGAAAAAAAAAATACTTTTATATTTCTCACATCCTGTATTTCAGTATATGTCCATAAATTATTTTTATCTACTACGTAACATTTACTGTATGCTGTTGCATTTTCACATAATTCAGAAGCTGTCTACAAAGTGAATGCAAAATATCTGGACGCAATTCAATCCCGCAACAGAGGACAATTAACTGTTCGACATGGTGGTTTCTACTCAGACCGCGTGACAGTTATAGAAGGGACATCATTCGTGAATTCCGGGGTAATAGGATTTAGTTCGAGATTCTTCATAGGATTCGTGAGACAGACGTCGTTCAGGAGGGGCTCCACGTGAGAGGTGATGTTCTTCAGTCTAATTGTAAAAAAGTTCCAATAAACTCGATCATCAAATCAAGAACCCGTTACTATTAATCATCTCAACTCCTCGCTCCGATGAGTATTAACAGATTTTCACTCAACGGACCATAACGCATGTAGGTCTCGTGTAAATTATTCGTCATTATTGTCCGGTCTTCACGAACATTTTAACGCGTCGACGTATTCAGTATACTTGCCGGCTACGTGCAAATTACTTTTGTGGTTCTCGAGTTGTATTCACGAGGAGGTATACACTGACAAACTTACTTACTCAAGGAGCTGAGCCCTTCAGGAGGAGCCGCCAATTCTGCAGCTACTCGAGAATTTCCCCGCATTTTATGGAACCCGAAATTTCCTCTGATTTCTGTGATTCTTCTTGTTTCTAAACCAAATTTCGTCGCCATAATTGGGTAGTGGTCTTGATGCGATGGTTTGTCGCAGTAATATTGCATAAGTTGCCTTCTATGTGTCGATTCTTCACTTACGTAAACTATGATATAACTTAGCGCATCTCTGCAAATATGTGTCTATATCACTTTAGCCTGCTTTACTTGTTTTGAAACAAGAATTTCCAGAAAACACATCGATTATTTTCCTTTGATATGACACGGACGGCATACAAAAATAAAACAAAATATGGGGTACACAGACAGCAAGATGGTCACATAAGCCTCCTAACAAAAATTATGCGGTGGGGAGATACACAAACACACAGACAGTAAGACAGTCTCATAAGCCTCCTTTTATTTCTTTAAAATAAGAAAATTAGGCTAAATGTGAGGCTAATGAGATAATCTTGCTCTCTGTACGTGTATGCAACAGTGCGCATGTCTGTGTGTCTGCGTAACCCCCTTAACTCCTGAAGGCAGGAGTAGTGGAGCCAGAGAAGTAATGAAGAAGCGGCCAGTTTCGGCAACGGCTCTGAAATAATGTTTTGTAAGAAGATAAAACCATAGCCTATAATTATATAACTATAACACTTCCTTCATATTTTCTCACTAACTATAAACGGTTTATTATACACAAATTTCTTAATATTTCTCATCCAGTACTAAAGTCGTATTTGAAACGTATTCTCCTCTAAACAGACGTTTTACGATGAGCGAAAGACTGAGCTGGCTGATGTAGCCATAAGGCAATAGGGAGTTATTCCGTTCTAGTGTCTACCAGGATTGGCTTTTCTCGTCTTCCCTCTGTCCCTCTAAACGTGACGGGGTATTCATCAAATAGTCCACGACAACTTCCTTCAAAATCCCTTCCATTTCATCATTCATTTATCATCCTTCCAGTCTGCTACAGGGTGAGCCCACCGCAAGATTCCCATAACAGAGAAAAAGGTGGATAAGTATTCAGAGATCAGAGCGAAATTCGAACTAGTGATCCCAGCTGAGTAAGGCAGTGATCTCTATACTTCGGAAAGGCTGTTACTACATGACCGACGCCCTAGAAGGAACCAAGCGAACAGAAGCTTATTGAGTGGCGGGCTGATAAGCAACGCGTCGCCGAGCGGAGGCGAGCGCTTGGTGGACCGGTGTCCCCCGGCAGTCCCGTAAACCAGCTCAGCCGGTTCCCGGAAATGTAATACACCGCCGAGAAGCAGACAACCGGAAACTGCATTTTGCGCTCTCTCCCCCCGTTCCACACACTGAGCGTACACATTAGGGGTCACTAGATTCTGAAGTGGCAAATATCAAACGGCGTGAGGCTATGCTGTCTCTAGTATACACTAAAGCGCTTTAGAGGGACTATGGACGGACACGGAAGAGGTTACTCCTTCCTTTTGGATCATATCTCTCTCCAGATCTGCCACCTTTAGCCTGGCCGTCCCTTATTTTCGAGAGGAAAAACCTTTTCTCTCATCTGAAATACGTTAGCCTTTGAACGCAAATTCCACCTTATTACTTATGGAGTTGAGCCCTTCTTGAGGAGAAGCCAATTCTGCAGCTACTCAAGAATTTACCAGAATTTCATGAAACCCGGGTGTACATTACCGTGTTCACAAGAGCCCTCCAGTGGTCCCTATCCTGAGCCAGATCAATCTAATGTACACCTTCCCATTCTATCTCCTTAAGATCCATTTTAATATTGTCCACCCACCTATGCCTTGGTCTTCCCAGTGGTCTCTTTCCTTCTGACTTTCCCACCAACGTCCTATATGCATTCCTCTTCTCCCCCAATCGTGCTAAATGCCCTGCCCAACTCATCTTCCTTGACTTCATCAATCTAATTGTACTTGGAGAAGAGTACAGGTTATGAAGCTCCTCATTATGCAGTTTCCTCCAACCTCCTGTCATTTCAACCATCTTTGGTCCAAATATTCTCCTCAACAACCTGTTCTCAAACACCCTCAATCTATGTTCATCCCCCAATGTCAGAGACAAACTTTCACACCCATACAGAACCACAGGCAAAACTATAGTTTCATATATTCTAATTTTTATGTTTTGGACAGCAGACAAGAAGACGAAAGGTTATGAACTGAATAGTAGCAAGCATTACCCGAGTTCAATCTCCTCTTAATTTCCTCGTGAATCAGGTTTCGATCTGTTATCGTTGTTCCCAAATATCTGAAGTGCCATATTTTCAAAACATCTGTTTCCTATCGTTATTTTATGATTTTGCCCTCAATTTCGGTGACGAGAGAGTAACATACACTTAGTTTTCTTTGTGTTTACTTCTAGACCAACCTCCTTATTTGCGTCAATTGAAGATGGTTTTTCTTCTCTTTATGGTATCTATATTATCACCCAGTAGATTCACATTATTGGCAGAGACCAACAGCTGATGTGTCCCGTTTAGTTTCAGTCCCACCTGGCTTCCCTGGACCTTCCTAATGGCATATTCTGAAGCAAAGTTGAAAAGAAGTGGCGATAAAGCATCTCCTTGTTTTAGACCATTCTGGATAGGAAATTTATCAGACATCTGTTTACCTACACGGACTTCACTGTACGTTTCGTTTAAATACATTTTAATCAGCTTAACTAGTTTCATGGGTATCCAAAACTCTATAAGAATATTGTACAATACTTCCCTCCTAACTGAATCATAGGCTTTCTTGAAGTCTATGAATAGCTGATGTACTGTCTCATCGTAGTCCCATTTTTCTCCAATATCTGACGAATGCGAAAGATCTGATCTGTAGTTGATCTGTTACGTCGAAACCCAACCTGATGCCCCCCAATAATTTCATCTATATATGGACTTAACCTTGAAAGAAGAATATTGGATAAAATTTTATATGAAGTTGATAGCAGTGATATCCCCCGATAATTACTACAGCCAGTTTTATCACCCTTCTTGTGAACTGGTACAATAATAGACTCCTTCCACTGATCAGGCAATTTTTCCTTATGCCAAATAGAAGTAATCAGCTTATGGATCTTAGGGCTTAGTGTTTCGCCTCCTGCTTGAATAAGTTCTGCCGGAATTGATCACTACCTGGCTATTTATACCTTTTCAATTTTGCAATAGCAATTTCAACCTGAAAAGGGCTGGGATCAGGTATTAATGACTCAGCCGCAAATTTCATCTAAGTAATATTAATTCAGTTCTTTCTTCATATAAGAGGCGCTGCAATTCCTTTACAAATACCAGTGTTTTATTGACGTTAGGAAAACGATAGTTATTAAAATATCGGAAAGTCTGTGACGATAGTATTGTGACGTATAGACCCATTGCTAGGCAACGACTCATGTAAACATATTCCCTTGGAAGCGTATGCGAGCAACAATAGGACATCCATTTCTAGAAAACGGATCAGTAAATAAGCCTTCTAAACAATAATGAGGCTGTGTTTTCTGCGTGGTTCGTACCGAAGAGTTATAAAGGGACAAGGAAGGTCGTTTGAATTAGTTGTGAAGAATTGGGTGGAGTTCTTGAGATGACAGTAGAAGGCGATTGAGAAAAAATAGGAAGAAAGGAAACAGAATCTGAAAAAAAGAATTAATATGTGATTTGAAGTGACAAGGAAGTTGCTATAAATCCGTTGCCAGGATACGACTAGTGAAGACTGAGTGCTCTAGTGCGTGTGTAACGGTGAACTGAATAGCGTGTTGAGTAGCGATAGCGCTGCATTGCCTGTACTTCCGAGTTGTGTGTATAAGGTGCACTAAATCCAATCACCCAATCCGGAACTGGTCTGTAGTCACTAATACACGTGACAGTATGTTAACCCAAGGAACGATTCTTACATATTATCATACTAATTTAGCACAATTGTTAACTGTTTGAACATTATCCTGTTTCCTATTTCAAACAACGTTTTGGAGTTTGGATTTCGTCTCCGTCGTCAGGTAGGGGTCTACTCAGTTGGGTCCTCTCGAAATCCCTGGAGTTCAGTCTCCGAAAATTCGTTTTTAAATAAAAAAACGAAAGATGAATATGTCCTAAAAGTTAATAATTATATACACATAACATCGTCATAAATTTTTTAATCTTATGCACTATACTTCATTTAAAATATTTCGGGAAATTTATCGTGTCCCCGTCCTTAGTTAAAAATCTTAGGGGGCACGTGGTAGCGTAGTTGGTAGAGAGACTATGCTACAAGTTGGAAGGTCGCGGGTTCAAGTTCCGATGAAGTCACTGGATTTTTTTCAATTGACCTAATCCTTCCAGCCGCACTATGGCCCTGGGGTCGATTCAAGCTTCATAACAGAAATTAGTACTAGGAATATTCTTGGAATATTCTTGGGGGTAAAGGGCGGCCAGCGCATAAGGCTGACACCCTTACCACCATCTACCTTGCTGATTTTTTCAGTTGTGTTTAAAATCTCTGTTAATATACACTTGTCGATTTGATTTAAATTTTAAATTTAAATCACAGGGATACCTGCTCTATGTCTACAGGTGCTGCAGCGGCTACTTCTTGCTTTCAGCACCGTTCACGTATTATTTTGTGCAGGTTCTCTGTGTGCGTGCCGCTGTTTGTCTTTAATACCTAATAAAGCAAAAGGATTCTGGTATATCGGGACCGATTGAAACGCAGCAATGACAATTGAGAAAGCTGGTGTTTTTAATTTTTAAATTACATGCAGTGTGACAGCTACGTAAGTGAAATACACCTGATGATGGCCAGTTACGGCCGAAACATGTAGTGTGAAAGAAGAAAGACAAAGAACTACAATAAATGTTGCATTTACGACGGTATTTATATTATACATATAGAAGTTCTGCTCTCTCTCTCTCTCTCTCTATATATATATATATATATCAAATTGAAAGACTATAACTATTTGTTGGGTCTAACAGAGTAGGTCTTTTACCTGAAGACGACAATGCAGTCTCCTGAACGTCGTTTTCAAATACAGACTGCGGGTAATATGAAGACATTGATGATTGTATAAAATAATAGTTCTTTATTCCGAGGGCACTGAATGCGAACTGTACTATCGTATGATATGTAACGCTATGTGGGCCGGCAGAGATTTACCATTTGGGGGGGAGGAATGTAGTGCCCATATCTTCAGAATCTAAGAATGAGACAAGAAAGAAAATAATAAATGAGAAGCAGCAGGCTGGAGGCTATGTTAGCTGCTTGCGTGGCTTGACTGATAATGCGAGAATACCAATGGAAATAGAAGCAGGGAAAGCATCTGTACCAATGCGGTGGAGCTCCGTCGCTTAGCAAAGATTTCTTTGCAATCTTCCCCGCCCACTTCTTAACTTTGAATCCATAAAATTGCCTTTTCCGTTTCTAATTTTTAAAATTAACACATTTTAGATTCTTATCAATTAACAATTATCATCAAGATTTCACAAATGAAATAATCGATCCCCTACATTTCGAGAACTTTCCCTAAATATTCCTAGCTCTAACTACATAGTCGCCCCACCCCTCTAAGGAACCCGCCCCCAAAATTTGAAGCAACTGCTCTAATATATCGAATTAGATTGATTCAGGGCCTGGTTCACATGAGGCGTATTTTCTTATTAAGGGAGCTGTAATTTTGGTTTCTGTTTCTATGGGATTTAGTAGCTAGTGGTAGCCGCCCCATAACTTAGGCGGTTAGTCGCCGGCTTCGCACCACGGCCGCCCGAGTTCCAGCCCAGTACAGGTTATGTGGGATTTGTGGTGGCCAAAGTAGCACTGGGGCAGGTTTTCTCCGAGTACTTCGGTTTCCCACGCCAATTCTTATTCCACCGACTACTCCACATTCATCAACATCTGCAATCCGGGGCTGGTACAGTAGCCCAGTTAGTGGTCGACGTACCAAGTGGACTCAGTCTCACGCCACGCCAAGAAACTAACCAAAATAGTAGCTATTGGTAAAGTATGAAAATGTGAAACCGAGCAAGTTAGCGCATGCGCTCCTAACTGACATTCGGCAGATCTCATTTCGAATGTACACCGATTATCCTAACTGAGTTATTTCATGGTTTTCCTCAGTTCTCCCAAAAATGCTGTTATAGTTCCTGCATATAGTTCCTGTAATTGTTGTAGTTGTTAATCGTATTTGGTTTGTATTCATTGTAGTAGGATGTCCTTGTTGTTGTATTTGTTGCAGTTGTTTGTATTTCTCTGTAACTGTTGTAGTTGTTAATCGTATTTGGTTT